>NC_052342.1:11386107-11686107 GCF_016432855.1 Salvelinus namaycush | reverse complement strand
CCGCGATTCTTCCGATGACATTGAGGAATACACCACATCAGTCACTGGCTTTATCAATAAGTGCATTGAGGACGTCATCCCCACAGTGACTGTACGTACATACCCCAACCAGAAGCCATGGATTACAGGCAACTTTCGCACTGAGCTGAAGGGTAGAGCTGCCGCTTTCAAGGTGCGGGACTCTAACCCGGAAGCTTACAAGAAATCCCGCTATGCCCTGCGACGAAGCATCAAACAGGCAAAGCGTCAATACAGGGCTAAGATTGAATCATATTACACCGGCTCCGACGCTCGTCGGATGTGGCAGGGCTTGCAAACTATTACAGACTACAAAGGGAAGTGACACGAGCCTACCAGACGAGCTAAATTACTTCTATGCTCGCTTCGAGGCAAGCAACACTGAGGCATGCATGAGAGCATCAGCTGTTCCGGACGACTGTGTGATCACGCTCTCCGTAGCCGACGTGAGTAAGACCTTTAAACAGGTCAACATACACAAGGCTGCGGTGCCAGACGGATTACCAGGACGTGTGCTCCGGGCCTGTGCTGACCAACTGGCAGGTGTCTTCACTGACATTTTCAACATGTCTCTGATTGAGTCTGTAATACCAACATGCTTCAAGCAGACCACCATAATCCCTGTGCCCAAGAACACAAAGGCAACCTGCCTAAATGACTACAGACCCGTAGCACTCACGTCCATAGCCATGAAGTGCTTTGAAAGGCTGGTAATGGCTCACATCAACACCATTATCCCAGAAACCCTAGACCCACTCCAATTTGTATACCGCCCAAACAGATCCACAGATGATGCAATCTCTATTGCACTCCACACTGCCCTTTCCCACCTGGACAAAAGGAACACCTATGTGAGAATGCTGTTCATTGAATACAGCTCAGCGTTCAACACCATAGTACCCTCAAAGCTCATCACCAAGCTAAGGATCCTGGGACTAAACACCTCCCTCTGCAACTGGATCCTGGACTTCCTGACAGGCCGCCCCCAGGTGGTGAGGGTAGGTAGCAACACATCTGCCACGCTGATCCTCAACACTGGAGCTCCCCAGGGGTGCGTGCTCAGTCCCCTCCTGTCCTCCCAGTGGTAGGCCTGATCACCGACAACGACGAGACAGCCTATAGGGAGGAGGTCAGAGACCTGGCCGAGTGGTGCCAGAATAACAACCTATCCCTCAACGTAACCAAGACTAAGGAAGTAATTGTGGACTACAGCAAAAGGAGCACAGAGCACGTCCCCATTCTCATCGATGGGGCTGTAGTGGAGCAGGTTGAGAGCTTCAAATTCCTTGGTGTCCACATCAACAACAAACTAGATTGGTCCAAACACACCAAGACAGTCGTGAAGAGGGCACGACAAAGCCTATTCCCCCTCAGGAAACTAAAAAGATTTGGCATGGGTCCTGAGATCCTCAAAAGTTTCTACAGCTGCAACATCGAGAGCTTCCTGACCGGTTGCATCACTGCCTGGTACGGCAATTGCTCGGCCTCCGACCGCAAGGCACTTCAGAGGGTAGTGCGTACAGCCCAGTACATCATTGGGGCAAAGCTGCCTGCCATCCAGGACATCTACACCAGGCGGTGTCAGAGGAAGGCCCTAACAATTGTCAAAGACCCCAGCCACCCCAGTCATAGACTGTTCTCTCTACTACCGCATTGCAAGCGGTACAGGAGTGCCAAGTCTAGGACAAAAAGGCTTCTCAACAGTTTTTACCCCCAAGCCATAAGACTCTTGAACAGGTAACCAAATGGTTACCCGGACAATTTACATTGTGTGCCCCCTCCAAACCCTCTTTTACGCTGCTGCTACTCTCTGTTTATCTTATATGCATAATCACTTTAACTATACATTCATGTACATACTACCTAAATTGGCCCGACCAACCAGTGCCTCCGCACATTGGCTAACCAGGCTATCTGCATTGTGTCCCACCACCCGCCAACCCCTCTTTTTACGCTTATGCTACTCTCTGTTCATCATATATGCATAGTCACTTTAACGATACCTACATGTACATACTACCTCAATAAGCCTGACTAACAGGTGTCTGTATATAGCCTTGCTACTCTTTTTTCAAATGTCTTTTTACTGTTATTTTATTACCTACACACACACACACACACACACACACACACACACACACACACACACACACACACACACACACACACACACACATACCTTTTTCCCCCCGCACCATTGGTTAGAGCCTGTAAGTAAGCATTTCACTGTAAGGTCTACACCTGTTGTATTCGGTGCGGGGTTGAGGTAATATGTATGTATATCTACAGTACCAGTCAAAAGTTTGGACACACCTACTCATTCAAGGGTTACTTCCCAAATGGATTTTTCTCAGGTTTTCGCCTGCCAAATCAGTTCTGTTATACTCACAGACACTATTTTAACAGTTTTGGAAACTTTAGAGTGTTTTCTATCCAAATCTACCAGTTATATGCATATCATATCGTCTGGGCCCGAGAAGCAGGAAGTTTAATTTGGGCATGCTTTTCATCCAAAATTCTGAATGCTGCCCCCTACCTTAGAGAAGTTATTTTTTACTATTATCTACATTGCAGAATAATAGTGAAGACATCAAAACTATGAACTAACATATGGAATCATGTAGTGTAGGAATCACCCTTTGCTTTGATGACAACTTTGCACACTCTTGGCATTCTCTCAACCAGCTTCATAAGGAATGTGTCACTGGTGTAGAAAGGAGTAGGCAGGAGATAGTTGCAGGTTTAGAAAAAGTGGGATGAAACCCAAATGTTGTTGTGCTCAAAATATATCATAATAAACAAAAGGCACATAGCGAACCCAAAGTGCAAAAGGAAATAGTACTTGTCACCTTGCTCAGTTGTGCACAGGGGCCTCCCATTCCTCTTTCTATTCTGGTTAGCGCCAGTTTGCGCCGTTCTGTGAAAGGAGTAGTACACAGAGGTGTACCAGATCTTCAGTTTCTTGGAAGTTTCTCTCGAGGAATAGCCTTAAGTTCTCAGAACAAGAATAGACTGACGAGTTTCAGAAGAAAGTCTTTGTTTCTGGCCATTTTGAGCCTGGAATCGAACCCACAAATGCTGATGCTCCAGATACTCAAATTGTCTAAAGAAGACTAGTTATTGCTTCTTTAATAAGAACAACAGTTTTCAGCTTGCTAACATAATTGCAAAAGGGTTCTCGAATGATCAATTAGCCTTTTAAAATTATAACCTTGGATTAGCTAACACAACGTGCCATTGGAACACAGGAGTGACGGTTGCTGATAATGGGCCTCTGTACGCCTATGTAGAAATTCCATGAAAAATCTTCCAGCTACTGTACAATAGTCAATTACAACATTAACAATGTCTACACTGTATTTCTGATCAATGTGATGTTATTTTAATGGACCAAAAATGTGATTTTCTTTCAAAAACAAGGACATTTCTAAATGACACCAAACTTTTGAATGGTAGTGTATATAGTGTATATATATTTGTATCAATCTACACACATTACCCCATAATGACCATGTAAAAACATGTACATTTTTGGGAAAATCTATAAAATAATATTATAATGAAATATCACAATTACATAAGTATTCAAACCCTTTAGTCAATACTTTGTTGAAGCACCTTTGGCAGTGATTACAGCCTCGAGTCTTCTTGGGTGTGATGCTACAAGCCTGGTACACCTGTATTTGGATAGTTTCTCCCATTCTTCTCTACAGATCTTCCCAAGCTCTGTCAGGTCAGAGGGGGAGCGTGGCTGCACAGATATTTTCAGGTCTTTCAGGTCTCTCAATTGGGTTCAAGCTGGGCCACTCAAGGACATTCAGAGACTTTTCCCGAAGCCTTTCCTGCGTTGTCTTGACATTGTGCTTAGGGTCGTTTTCCTGTTGGAAGGTGAACCTTCACCCCAGTCTGAGGTCCTGATCTCTCTGTACTTTGCTCCGTTCATCTTTCCCTCGATCCTGACTAGTCTCCCAGTCCCTGCTGCTGAAAAACATCTCCACAGCATGATGCTGCTACCACCATGGTTCATCATAGGGATTGTGCCAGGTTTCCTCCAGACGTGACACTTGGCATTCAGACCAAAGAGTTCATTCTTGGTTTCATCGGACCAAATAATCCTGTTTCTCATGGACTGAGAGTCCGTTAGGTGCCTTTTGGCAAACTCCAAGCCAGCTGTCATGTGCCTTTTACTGAGGAGTGGCTTCCGTCTGGCCACTACCATAAAGACCTTATTGGTGGAGTGCTGCAGAGATGGTTTTCCTTCTGGAAGTTTCTCCTATCTCCTCAGAGGAACTCTGGAGCTCTTTCAGAGTGACCATCAGGTTCTTGGTCATCTCCCTGACCAAGTCCCCCCTGATTGCCCAGTTTGGCCGGGTGGCCAGCTCTAGGAAAAGTCTTGTTGGTTCCAAACATCCTTCAAAAATGTCTAATGGAGTATTGTGTGTAGATTGATGAGGAACAAAATTAATTTAACTTCTTATGGCTGAGATCCCGCTAACGGGATCGATATGACAACAGCCAGTGAATGTGCAGGGCGCCAAATTCAAACAACAGAAATCTCATAATAAAAATTCCTCAAGCATACAAGTATTTCACACCATTTTAAAGATAAACTTCTTCTTAATCCCACCACAGTGTCCGATTTCAAATAGGCTTTTCGGCGAAAGCACCACAAACGATTATGTTAGGTCAGAGCCATGTCACAGAAAAACACAGCCATTTTCCCAGCCAAAGAGAGGAGTCACAAAAAGCAGAAATAGAGATAGAATGAATCACTAACCTTTGATGATCTTCATCAGATGACACTCATAGGACTTCATGTTACACAATACATGTATGTTTTGATCGATAAAGTTCATATTTATATAAAAAAATCTCAGTATACATTGGCGTGTTATGTTCAGTAGTTCCAAAAACATCCGGTGATTTTGCAGAGAGCCACATCAATTTACAGAAATACTCATTATAAATGTTGATGAAAATACAAGTGTTATGCATGGAACTTTAGATACACTTCTCCTTAATGAAACCGCTGTGTCAGATTTCAAAAAAGCTTTACGGAAAAAGCAAACCATGCAATAATCTGAGTACGGCGCTCAGAGCCCAAACAAGACAAAAAGATATCCGCCATATTGTGCAGTCAACAGAAGTCAGAAATAACATTATAAACATTCACTTATCTTTGATGATCTTCATCAGAATGCACTCCCAGGAATCAAAGTTCCACAATAAATGTTTGTTTTGTTCGATAATGTCCATAATTTAAGTCCAAATAACTCTGTTTTGTTCGCGCGTTCAGTACACAATCTAAACTCACGACTCGCGGGCAGGTCCAGGCAAAAGTTCAGACGAAAGTCATATTACAGTCCGTAGAAACATGTCAAACAAAGTATAGAATCAATCTTTAGGATGTTTTTAACATAAATCTTCAATAATGTTCCAACCGGAGAATTCATTTGTCTTCAGAAATGCGATGGAACAGAGCTCGCTCTCACGTGAATGCGCTTGGTCAGTGCATGTTCAGCTCATGGCAGACCTTACTCAATCCCCTCTCATTCGGCCCCACTTCACAGTAGAAGCATCAAACAAGGTTCTAAAGACTGTTGACATCTAGTGGAAGCCTTAGGAAGTGCAACATGACCAATATCCCACTATATCTTCAATAGGGAATGAGTTGAAAAACTACCAACCTCAGATTTCCCACTTCCTGGTTGGATTTTTTCTCAGGTTTTTGCCTGCGATATGAGTTCTGTTATACTCACAGACATCATTCAAACAATTTTAGAAACTTCAGAGTGTTTTCTATCCAAATATACTAATACTATGCATATATTAGCAACTGGGACTGAGTAGAAGGCAGTTTACTTTGGGCACCTCTGGGCACCTTATTCATCCAAGCTACTCAATACTGCCCCGAGCCATAAGAAGTTTTAAACCATTTTAGAATAAGTCTGTAATGTAACAACATGTGGAAAAAGTCAAGGGGTCTGAATACTTTCCGAATACACTGTATGTACTGTATAAGTTATAAATTATGTGTATAGACAATATGGACAGTATATGAATAACAAAGGTGTGTATAGCACTAGATACATAGGATGAGCCATGACTAGAATATAGTATATACATATAAAGTGGGTAAAACAGTATGTAAACATTATTAAAATGACCAGTGTTCAATGTCTCTTTGTCTATGTACATAGGGCAAAGCAGTCTGTAAAATTCAAGCTAGAGTACCGTGTGGTAGCTGGCTAGTGACAGTGTCTAAGTTTCAGGGCAGGTTACCGGGTGGAGATTGGCTAGGGTTGATTGTTTAACAGTCTGATGGCCTGGAGATAGAAGCTGTTTTTCAGTCTCTCGGTCCCAGCTTTGACGCACCTGTAAGTCTCCACCTTCTAGATGGGAGCGGGATGAACAGGCCGTGGCTCAGGTGGCTAAGGTACTTGATGGTCTTCTTGACATTCCTGTGACACCGGGTTCTGTAGATGTCCCGGAGGGCAGGTAGTGTGCCCCTGGTGATGTGTTGGGCTGACTACACCACCCTCTGGAGAGACCTGCGGTTGCGGCCGGTGCAGTTGCCGTACCAGGCGGTGATACAGTCCGACAGAATGCTCTTGATGGGGAGGGTCTTAGGGGCCAAGTTGAATTTCTTCATCCTCCTGAAGTTGAAGAGGTGCTATCACGCCTTCTTCACCATGCTGTCGGTGTGGAGGGACCATTTCAGATCTTCAGTGAACTTGAAGCTAATGGCCCTCTCCGTTGTGGCCCCGTAAAATGTGAATGGGGGGAGCTCTCTCTGCTGTTTCCTGTATTCCACGATCAGCTCCTTAGTTTTGTTGACGTTGAGGTTATTTTCCTAGAACCACTCGGCGGAGACTAAATGTGCTGCAGTATATGTACTATTCTATTTAAAATGTCTACAGTGGCTTCATATAATGTCGCCACAACATGTGTCGCTAATGTTATCACTGTTATTGGTCGAAACCTCTTCAAACGCTACACCAATGATGTTTTTGGCATATAACAGCTATCTGAGACTAGTCTAAGAGTCCCCATTCGTCTACGCAGCTGGTGGCAGATTCCATTTTCCTCGCCAAGCGGGGGATCCCACCTGAAGCATTAAAACGCAGGAAATTGCTGTGTCATTTAAAATACATTTGGTGGCACCTTCCTCTGTGTCAGCTATGGTTCATCCACAGGGTGATGTATTTTCGGTGACACAAGGAGAGGTTTCTTATTAAGCACATGATAATGACTGTATGGTCCTAGCCGCTGGGTTCCTGAGTAGGCCATGGCGAGAGCTGTGAACATTAGCATCCGATACGCTGTGGGACAATGGGGGCTATGGAAGGATGGAGAAAAGGCACTGAAGTATATTGAAGGGAAAAATAACTAATTGTCGCTCTTTTGGGGAAATGGCAATGGATCTTAACTGGCCATCCAAGGTGGTTGCTTCTAACAGAGTACATGTCCGTTATGTTGTTCTACATGTACGGAGTATGACACTGTCTATTTATGTGACAATTAGCCATCATAGTTTAAAAGTAACCAAGCACATAAAGGACAACATACACAAAACTGTTCCAACACACACCATCCACAACCACACAATGCAGTTTACGGAGACTAAAAGACTTATATGAACTGTATATTTTAAATGAGGCTCTTTCCCTCTCGCTGTAATACATTAATTTAAGGATGAATGGAGTCTCAAGAGGTAGGTTAAAGTGGAGAGAAGGGGATGGTTGACTTCCATTGCTCAGGGCCATACACTAGCTTTTAACTACCAGAGATTAACAACAGTGTTGCCACCGGTGGCCATGCACGGTGTCCCGGTGTACTGCCTAAGGGATGAGAGATACTAAGAGAGGAGGGAGGGAGGGATGGAGGGGAAAGGGAGGGGTTGGAGTGTCTATGGCGTAGTGGCAGCTATGGTCTCTTGCAGGAGAGAAATGACAGGTGAAGGATCATAATGATCAGAGAGTGATAGCTTTATTACAAGTTTTATAATGATAACCAAAGTCCTTAGTGATAATTACCAAACTCCTTCTTATGGTGAAATTATATGATGTATTTTTGTATCAATTTCTCTCTCTCATCAACCAATACATTCTAAACTTTATAAAAGAGCTGCCTCTCATTTCCTCTCCATCTTGAATTGTACCTTAATGTGGAGGCCTTCACTTAGCTCAAATACATGGCTGTTTAACTGCTGTCCAGTTCCCCCCACATCCAGCACTATCGCAAAGACATTTTCCCTAGACCAAGCCTTGTTAACATTCATATCATCACAGCCATATCCAGAGGGCTTTAATGTTATACACATGTATCACTCTAAGTAACATGTGCTTTTCCCAATGTGTTTTTTTGAACTGTAATTCTCTTAATTGCTTTTTTTTAAAGGATAAAATGGAGGAGTCGAGATGCATTACCACAGTGTAACGGAGATGCAGGGAGTCAGGAAGCAGGTGCAGTCGGTGAGTTTAATAGAAATGAACATTGAATGAATACAAAACAGGAGTAGCGTCTAAACATGAAAACAGGAAACAATGCTACCTAATGGGTGATACAATGGGGTGCTAGATAAAGGGGAAGGAATCAGGGAGTGATGAAGTCCAGGTGTGCCTCATGATGGTTGCCAGGACCGGTTGTTAGTAGACCGGCGATGTCGAGCGCCGGAGAGGGGGAGTGGGGGTAGCCACTAGCTAGATACAAGAGTTTGTAGCAATTTGACATGTTCAAGTTCAAAACTGAAAATCTGTATCTAAACAAAAATATTTGTTTTGTGAATTGGACATTTCAACCATCTACAAGTATGTGGCTGAGTAGTTAGATGTTAAACTCTGCTGAACAAAGATAGAGGATAAATAAAATATATAGATAATGAATAGCCTACAGTCAAAATAGAGATATCATGAACTTGAATGTGAATATAAAGTTATGCAAGTGTTTCCAGGTACAAGGCAATGCAAAGGTACATGTGTAAGATCCATTTTGAATATCAGAAACTGTAATGATGATTTCAGTAGGTATCCAGGGGTTTCTCAGTTCTTCAAAGTTTCAGATAATTCTGAGAGCACAGACCCTACGTTTTAAGGGCCCGGGGCTGGGTTTCTACTGAGGTAACATATGGAAGTGTTTTAAGATGGTCATACCAAGGACCATTTAGTTATTTTAATTTTAATTTTAGGATCCTTGTACACTCTTCGATAAAAAGGTGCTATCTAGAACCCAAAAGGGTTCTTCGGCTGTCCCCATAGGTGCACTCTTTGAAGGACCCTTTTTGGTTCAAGGTAAAACTCTTTCAGTTCCATGTAGAGCCCTTTCCAGTTCCATGTAGAGCCCTTTCCAGAGAGGGTTCTATACTGAACCAAAAATAGTTGTACCTGGAAGCAAAAAGGTTCTCTTATGGGAAATCTTTTGGAACCCTTTTTTCTAAGAGTGTAGGTGTCAAAAAAAGTATCTAAAATGCACATTGAATATCAGATTCATACATGGAAAAACAGATAGTACAAAAATAAATCAAAATGATATATGTTTTGAAATGTCTGTCTTATATGAGACACATAAGAAAGCTCATAAAAAATATTATTACATCGTTCACCCGTGAAATTATCTGTATACTGTACCTTTGACTGGAAATGCCACATTTACTTCCATGAATTACCGGGTTACTTTCAGACGAGTCCCTTGACACATGTGGGGGTCGTAGAGTTTCTCCTGGTCTGGCAAACAGTGCTGTAGCTCTGCAACCTTCCGATGCAGATGTGTAAGGCTAACCTCGGTGGATACGGTGGATTGATATGCAGCCCATGCAAACAAAACTGATATCTTTAGCTAAAACAGATCGATTTTGACGGGGAGTTTTGTATTATGCTAATTAGATATCCGTGGGGCGCAGATATCTTTTAGTTATGTAAAGTACATTTACTTATGTAACACACTTTTTTTATTGTGTGTTTCATTAAAGCATACTATTTTAGATTGACCTGCTATGATTTATATAGCTACTGTGCTAATGCTGCAATGCATATAATCATTGTTTCACCTATCATCACCAAATGTGCATTGTTTATTTCTTTGTTTGTGCACATCCATGTGTTTAGTGTGCTAGTACTGCAGTTACTGTAGGCTTAAAGGTAAAATAAATTGCTACTCAGTCCCAGTTCCTTTATTATATATTTTATGTTCTGGAGGAGACGTTGAATGATATAGCAGTAATGTGTTTATCATAACTGATTAAGACATTCATTAACACAATATCACCTGATAAACACTGTTTTTCACACAAAAAATACATGTGTAACCTATTTTTGAGGCTGTTGGACGATGTCAAGCGCAATCCATGTTGCAGCTTGCGGCCTAATCAATCGAAATCATGGTGGTGGGAACAGACTGAAATCAATCGCCTCAGACATTACCAGTGATCATTTAACAGTGTTTGGCTCTAACTTCATTTTGAATATAGCGGGTAGCTCAGTGGTAGGTAATTCACTGGAGTGCATTACGACACCTATCAGCCATCGAAACAATTAGGACCACCTACCAAGCGAGCGGCCATCGCTTTCGGAACACCACTGAGTTGTTTATTAGAACAGCAGCTTGCGTCGCAGGCATTCCCCGTGCCGCTTTTGTGTCCCCCTCCCAATGTGGGAATGATGGGAATATGTGTGGATGGACAGCGTGAGGAACGGTGCAGCATGACGTCTTCCCACTCTTTTTGTTCTCCCTCTCAATCTCTCTGTCTCCCTGTCCTTCTCACGCCCTCCTTCTCGCTCTCTCTCTGAGTCAGGTTGGAGTTTTTATTGTTTTCTATCTCACTCCCCCAGTCTCTTTCTCCCCCCCCAGTCTTTCTCTCTCTCCCCGGTCTCTCTTTTTTTCTCTCTCTCTATCGCTCTCTGTTACTCAGGTTGGGGGCGTACGGGATAGCCCCCCCCTCCCCCGTACACCAGTGAAAAGCCTCTCCGTTTGTGATGCAGAGCATGGGTATTGGGCAGAGCACAGGAATATGGCGTGTCTCCCACATGCCTCGTACCAGAGGGAGGAGGAGGAAGGAGAAAGGGAGGTTTTGCATGCAGGCAGGATTAGCTTAATTAAAGTGTCAGCCTGAGAAAATTGTAGACGTGCCTAGGTTAATGTCTGGGTAGCAACATGCCTAATGTCTGGGCTCATCTGGGCTATGATGAGATATTTTGCTGTAGTATCCTGCCCCATGTATCCTGGGGGGGGGCACCAGGCTACTATACTGCCCTCACAGTAGTTATATTTATTAGACCGGTGTTTCATCCCAAATGGCACCCTATTCCTTATATAGTGCACTATTTTTGACCATGCCCATAGGCCAAGTCGTAGGATGGTTACATTAGTATGACACATGTTACACTGGGTACAGAACCACATCCTATGTATGTAAAGGACACTATCACGTTTCAGGTAAGACCCAGATGCAGACAACGTCGAAGTAACAACAGTTTATTAATCAAAAAGGGGCAGGCAAAAGGCAGGTCAAGGGCAGGCAGAGGTTGGTAATCCAGATAGGTGGGGCAAAGGTACCTTACGGCAGGCAGGCTCAGGGCAGGCAGAATGGTCAACACCGAGGAAAACTAGGAAACAGGAACAATCGAGAGACAGGAGCAGAGGGTAAAACCGCTGGTAGACTGGATGAAACAAAACAAACTGGCAACAGACAAACAGAGAACACAGGTATAAATACACAGGGGACAATGGGGAAGATGGGCGACACCTGGAGGGGGGTGGAGACAATCACAAAGACAGGTGAAAAAGATCAGGGTGTGACACACTGTTGTGACAATGACTTATTTGGTGGTAATGTCTAGGTACAGACATACTGGCCATGGTCTTACCTGAGAGAGAGAGAAGGTAGGTAATATTTTAACTCACTGTAATTTTATATTCATTTATCAAGTTTCATCAGAAAAAGAGAAAATACTTGTAACAAGCAAAATGCCATTCGGTATCAACAAAAGTTTCCTACAAAGCCCTTTGCACTGATGTTCCTGGAGAACCTCTTGCTTGATTGGTAGTGGGACAGGAGGGACGAGTCTGAGTCTTTGGAGGTTGTTAGCACTGTGTGGGAAAACAAACAATTTGTTACTTCAACCTTACACCTTACAATGCAATGTCATATTACCGTATTCACCCGACTGTATCCTGTGCAAATGCCAAAAAAACGTTGATTTTGATTTGATAACATAATATTGATAGAATATGAGTTCATTGTAAAGAGAACGTATGCATCAAATTGTATTAGTCACATGCGCCGAATACAACAGGTGTAAGACCTTACAGAGAAATACTTACTTATGAGCCCCTAACCAACAATGCAGTTTAAAAAAAATAAGAGTACGAATAAGAAATAAAAGTCACAAGTAGTTAAAGAGCAGCAGTAAAATAACAATAGCGAGACTATACACAGGGGGGTACCAATACAGAGGCAATGTGAGGGGGCACCGGTTAGTTGAGATAATATGTACATGTAGGTAGATCTTTTAAAGTGAATATGCATAGATGATAGCAATAGAGAGTAGCAGTTGTGTAAAAGGGGGGCAATGCAAATAGTCTGGGTAGCCATTTGAATAGATGTTCTGGAGTCTTTTGGCTTGGGGGTAGAAGCTGTTTGAACCTACTGTAGACTTGGCGCTCCAGTACCATTTGGCGTGCGGTAGCAGAGAAAACAGTCTATGACTAAGGTGGCTGGAGTTTTTGACAATTTTTAGGGTGCACAATGCTCTCCAGGGTTGTGAATCACAATCAATGAACGGTTGACTACAGCTAAATGGGGGGTGGAAAGACATTACTACCAAATACGTCATTGTCACAACAGTGTCATTTACATACATAGTATGTGATACTGTAACCAGTGTAACATGTGTCATGCTAATGTAACCATCCTATTACTTGATGGCCCATAGTCCACCAATATGTCATGCAGATGAGCAAATTGTTTACTTGACTGACCACACTAGATATTCATTCAGTTGTTCTGGTGGCTAGTTCACACTAGGTAGGAATCAATGCTGTATATAGGCAGTCAATGTGCTGAACAGGCAAACATAGCTAACTATTTTGGTCGATTACCAACAAAATAGTTATTGAATCACAAAGCATAACAAAAAATGCATACAACATTTCTCACTTCTCTTTCAGGGTTGGGGTTTGCACAGCCACAACTTGTATAGTCTCAGGTTCCCTCGAAATCAGATGATCTCCACCAATAAGCGTCTCCCTGAGAAATATGATGTTACTGTATCAAACTTTATAGATAGATGCATTTTTTGGGGTGGTCCTGGGCTGGAAATGCTGTTGACCGCTAAAGTGGCTAGCATTATCATACACCTTGCCCCGAAGGCCAGCCCAAGGCGGTTTAGGGCTCAACCCCATTATTTTTGTTCAAAGTGAAAATACTACACAAGTATTGGGGCGGCATAGGAGCCACCACCATCTCCAACAGCAACCATGATAAAAGCCTCCATTTGGAATGTTAAAAAGGTTGTAATTCTAAGAAAGCATTCACAAGGATTACTGAAAAATACCACACAATTATACAGTTGCTGTGGGAGGACCCTGTCGAACTCAGTCGTCTTTTTGACAGTTATGTATTGGAAATGGTCAGAAGTCGTTTGCGATCTTATTGTATTTTATTTCTTGGAACTTTAACTTGCTAATTTGGAGCTACTCTAGGAAGGTGAAGATGTTTTGTTTTACAAACTTAAAACATTCTATCATATCCTTGTATCATTCTCCCTTCAATTTTCAACTTTATTGCTCCCTTAATCCAGACTTTACTGCAAACAATATGGCATGATTGTTTACTTTTCATTTGTTACTAACTAGTCCAACACAATAACAACCTGTATAGGAAACACAATAGGCGATTATGAGCATAAACTGCCGCAATTCATATTTAACAGGAGATTTTAATAGACTGCAATTTCCGTCCCAGCAAGTGTGTATAAAGTGAATAGTGCCGTAAAGGAAATTGTCTTTGCCTACTTTTTTGGGTGGGAAATATGTGGTAATACTACCAATTATTTCTTTTTACAGTCTTGAGAAATCCCAGAAGTCCAACTTAGTCAAAAGTGTTTAGCTTAAACTTGAATAATTGGCTCTCCTGTTGATGGTTCAGACCTCGACTGCCTGTTATAACGTGAGAGAAATCTGTCCCCATGAGAGAGATTTGCTTCTAGCTTCACATCTATAGCTCCATACAGCGCTACTGCATAAATTTGCTCCATATTTGAATTAACAATAGCTGAAACACAAACTTTGGGGGCTCCTAGGTACCCCTTTGAACTAATTGAGTAGACTTAAGCCCGTTTCACAGGGAATTCAACCGCAGCTTCAAAATAATTATTATCTTGACTTATCTAACTGGCATGGCTTATGGTATGATGTTTATCATTCATGTCATATGGAAATGATATGTAGTACTATGATATTTACACATGGGAAGTTTCCCTCCTATCACTAACTTGATAAACATTTGAATTATGTCATTCCAAATCTGAAATAGCGTTTTGTCTCTATTATGAATCTGAAAAACATGTAAATAAAGTTAGTAAGTAAAGTGCTCAATTTCCCCAAAGCAAGCATTTCTGTCCTTGAGAAATTCCTAAACATTATAATACATTTGTTTTGCAGTATCTCAAACTCACAATGTCTCAAGGCATTGTGGGAAATGAAATGTGTACTGGTCAAGTGATATATCTGTGGGAGGGATATTTTGACAGTTTGACATGAATGTGTTAATTAACAGTTGTGGTAAAGTGCTACTATTCAGAGAAGAGACAGGTCTGAAACCTATGATCATTCCTCTTCTTATGCAGAACATTGCAAATGTGATCAACGTCTCTTAAAATGAACCTTGATATAATACTTTAAACCAATTCATCATAAGGTGTATGAGCAGTACTTGTATTTTGCTTTAGTGGCTTTGAATGGTTTGTTAAGTATGTTAAAACTTAATGTTAGATGGTTCCTTACCCTGAAAGTAGCTAAAGTTTGTAGTGGCTGTTTAAAGAAAAGCTGTTTAAATGTATTATTTTCCCTCTGGCCCATAGACTACTCTCAGGGTGAGGAACCATCTAACATTAAACCAATTTCAACTTCAGACCAGATAATCCCTCTTTTGATATGTTTTTATTGCTAACGTGGATGTGTATTATTATTATTATATATTATAAAATACATTATTATTTAACACAAATATTTCAAAGTTCACTGGAGAAGGAATATAAAGCTCTCTATCGCCTAAATTCAAAAGGGGCAAATGCTCAAAACATATACTGCCGAAGGTTTAAGAAAACAAGGGTTTATTGTAAATTGGCTGCAACCTGTCCTAGATGTTGGACATGAAAGATAGATGTTGAACATGAAAGATACAATAGCATCTGGCCTGAGGTAAAATCGCCTCTCGTAACAATCCTACAAAGAATGAGTATTCTGGGAGAAAATGCTGATTATCCTTAACATTGAACCGGTCCCTTTTTACCAACTCCATGTGGCAGGCTCTTCACATTCAATTAAATGGACAAATACTAGCACCTAAGCAAATGTCATTTGTGTGTCGGGGTGAGCTGTTGTGTGAAGCTGTGTGCTACGTAATGGAAAGTCTAATTGCGTGACACTACGTCTCATGACCTGCATTATAATACATCTATAGAGAAATTCTGGAATGTGCCACGAGAAAATTAATTAAATTGCTTTTCTTTTAATTACCTTTATTTAACTAGGTAAGTCAGTTAAGAACAAATTCTTATTTTCAATGACGGCCTAGGAACAGTGGGTTAACTGCCTTGTTCAGGGGCAGACCGACAGATTTTTACCTAGTCAGCTCGGGGATTCAATCTTGCAACATGTTGGTTACTCGTCCAACGCTCTAACCACTAGACTACTAATTTACAGCCTGGTGATGTCACCAGACAGCCCAAAACTCCATCCCAACAAAACAGGCTGAAATTTTAGGCGGTCTTTTCAAATAGCTCTTACACTAAAAGGGCATTATCATAATTTGTTACAATTTCATAGAATTATTCCAACCTCATAGTGTGTAAATATATAGCACAAGCATTTCGCTACACACGCAATAACACCTGCTAAATGTGTGTGACCAATAAAATTATATTTGATGTATATAAAATACAGGAAAATCTAGTTTTTTGACTGCACTGGGCTTTTAAAATAGTTATTTCATTTGTTTTTAATTTTAAGCAATTTAAATGTGGTTATACCATTGTTTAACAGTTTTTGTTTAACATATAGGTTGTGTAAATCTTTCATTTTGCCACAAAGAAACAATATACTGAAATTGTAGTTTTTAGTGGGCGGCAGGTGACTGGGGACATAGCATAGCACCCATAGAGGTCCTACCATTGTCAGGTATAGCCGCAGCAAGATATAACCAAGTGCCATGTCACTGCAGTGGCACTGAGGGCGGGCCCTCATCGAAACAAACTGCTGACTCAACCATTTGAGAATGGTGACAAGTCCTTAACGAAATGGCGAAATGTGATGGTGACTGGCATTGGTGTAAAGTACTTAACCTCTTGACGCTAGGGGTCAGATTTTTTTAAAATAACGTTCCCAAGGTAAACAGACTATTTCTCAGGTCCAGATCGTAGAATATGCATATAATTTACAGATTAGGATAGAAAACACTCCAAAGTTTCCAAAACTGTCAAAATATTGTCTGTGAGTATAACAAAACTGATTCTGCAGGCGAAAACCTGAGAAAATCTTCCTGGCCCGTCTTTCTTCCATTTAAATGGGCATCAACCAGATTCCTTTTCCAATGGCTTCCTCAGGCTGTGACCAGGCTTTAGACATAGTTTCAGGCTTTTATTTTGAAAAATGAGCAAGATTTTTCAAAACTAGTCAGGTGTCCTCTGATTAGTTCCTGCGCGCGAGAGGGTAGCTCTCCATTTTCTTTTTCTCTCTTATTGAATAGGTTACGGTCCGGTTGAAATATTATCGATTATGTTTGTTAAAAAAAAATGGATTATAAAAAACATTTGACATGTTTCTACGACCATTACGGATACTTTTTGGAATTTTCGTCGAACGGAACGAGGCTTTGGTTTTCTGAACATAACGCGCAACCCAAATGGCGTTTTTTTGTTATAAAAGTAATATTTATCGAACAAAAATAACATTTGTTGTGTAACTGGGAGTCTCATGAGTGCAAACATCCGAAGATTATCAAAGGTAAGCGATTCATTTTATTGCTTTTCTGACTTTCGTGACCAAGCTAACCAAGCTAATATAAGGCTACCTGTTCTAGCATTGATTGATACACTCACAAAAGCTTGGATTTATTTCGTTGCAAAGCATATTTTCAAAATTTGACACGATAGGTGGATTAACAACAAACTAATCTGTGTTTTGGTATATTTCACTTGTGATTGCATGATTATAAATATTTTTAGTAATATTTTTGAATCTGATACGTTTGGGAATTTTCTTCTGCTTATCCAGCACAAACCTAGGCGGGCCTAACAGGCTTAAATAGACAAAAATCAAGAAACACAATAAGGAACAGGTGCAACTAATAAGACCAAACGAACAGAAAAGGAAAAAGGGATCGGTGGCGGCTAGTAGACTGGCGACGACGACCGCCGAGCACCGCCCGAACAGGCAGGGGAGCCACCTTCGGTGGGAGTTGTGACAGGTTCGCTTAATATAAAGAATTTTAAGTGGTTTATACTTTTACTTTTGATACTTAAGTACATTTAAAACCAAATACTTTTAGACTTTTACTCAAGTAGTATTTTATTGGCTGACTTTAACTTTTACTTGAGTCATTTTCTATTAAGGTATCTTTACTTTTACTCAAGTATGACAAGTTAGTGCTTTTTCCACCACTGGTGACTGGCAATGCTTAAGGCCCTGCTACACTATATCCATCGGGCGTCCGGTATTGTCATCAGCCGTCAGCAGTTGAGGAAATGCTTCCTTTGAAATCTATGAAAGCTGCTTCACTGCCCGCGTTGTGCTCGCGTTGCGTCATGTCCAATGGCAGCGTCCAAGCTCAAGAATCGCCAAGGTTAAATTCTTCATGTGTAACGCACGCGTTCATTTAATATTGTGAATTGAAATAACGTTGATTTTTGTTGCCTCGACTATACACCACTGGTTATTTTACTAAGATTTATGAAGTTAACCTTTTCTCAATAGGGGGTGCTGTTTTCACTTTGTAAAAATTTCGTTCCCAAATAAACTGCCTCGTACTCAATTCTTGCTCGTACAATATGCATATTATTATTACTATTGGATAGAAAACACTCTCTAGTTTCTAAAACCGTTTGAATTATATCTGTGAGTAAAACAGAACTCAAGTTGGAGCAAACTTCCTGTGAGGAAGTGAGAAATCTGAAATCAGGCAGGCTGTTCTGGGGTCAGTTTATTAATTTGCATGTCTTCTATTGGTCGAGATGCACTGCATACGCCTTCCCCTAGATGTCAGCAAATAGTGAGAATTGGAATGGAGTTGCTAGGCAGATCTGAGGCCATATAAATGGTCTTGGAACGTGGGGTGCAGTCTTTTCAACATTCGCCATGACGCAAGACAGACCTCAGGATTGCGTTCTGGAAAGCTCCCGTTATAGGCCTTAGATATATCCGGCTCTGATTTTATTCGATATAGGTGTTAAAGACATCATAATGTTGTTATTTTAAACCGAGTTATATCAGTATATTGCGATTTTCGGATATTTCTTAGTGCTGCGTTATAGTGAGTTGGACACGTCTTCGCCACATGGCTAATGTTTACTGCTAATTCCAAAGTTGAAGGCGACAATCTACAACCGAGCAACGATTCCTCTGGACAAAGGACAACTTGCCCAAGATTCTGATGGGAGCTCATCAAAAAGTAAGAAGTATTTATGATGTTAATTCGTTGTTCTGTTGAAAAAAGTAAAACTACTATTCCGCCATTAATTTCGGTGCGGTCTCGCTTTAACGCACGCTGTATGTCGTAGTAACGTTAATTTTAAAAATCTAACACAGCGGTTGCATTAAGAACTAATGTATCTTTCATTTGCTGTCCAACCTGTATTTTTTACCGGCTTTCTAGCCGTCGCCACTTCATTTTTCATGTATCCATTTGTTTTGTCTTGTTCCCTGCACACCTGGTTTTCATTCCCCAATTTATCTCCATGTATTTATTCCTCTGTTCCTCATGTCTTTGTGTAAGATTGTTTGTGTTACGTGTATTTTGTCTATTTGTGTTTTTGTTACGTGCCAGACATTTGTCTATGTTCCGTGTTTTGGGCACGTTGTTTGTGCTTTTGATATTTTACCGGAATAAAGTGTGCGCCTGTTCACTTCACTCTGCTCTCCTGCACCTGACTTTGCCTCCAGTACACATCCAGTGACAGTCCCCTTGTCACGATCGTCGTAACAATGAAGAGAGGAGGACCAAGGCGCAGCGTGATAACAGTACATCTTCTTTTTATTTGAAGACGAACACGAAACGAACACTGACAAACTATACAAAAACAACAAAAGGCCGTGAAGCTATGGAACGAAAGTGCAGACACAAGCAACTAACGTAAAGACATAGACAATCACCCACAACCTACCTAATGACTATGGCTGCCTAAATATGGCTCCCAATCAGAGACAACGATAGACAGCTGTCTCTAATTGAGAACCAATCTAGGCAACCATAGACATACAAACACCTAGACTGAACACTGCCCCATAAACATACAAAACCCCCTAGACAATCCAAAAACACATACATCCCCCATGTCACACCCTGACCTAACTAAAATATTAAAGAAAACAAAGATAACTAAGGCCAGGGTGTGACAGTACCCCCCCCCAAAGGTGCGGACTCCGGCCGCAAAAACTGACACAGAAGGGGAGGGTCCGGTTGGGCCTTCTCACGGCGGCGGCTCGGGTGTGGGACGTGGACCCCACTCCACCATAGTCAATACCCGCTTTGGTGGCGCCTCTGGAGCGAGGACCCTTACAGCGAGTCCCGGACTGAAGACTATCCTAGAGGGCGCCACTGGACGGAGGGGCAGCTCCGGACTGAGGGGCAGCTCCGGACCGAGGGGCAGCTCCGGACCGAGGGGCAGCTCCGGACCGAGGGGCAGCTCCGGACTGAGGGGACTGAGGGGACTGAGGGGCAGCTCCGGACTGAATGGCAGCTCATGACTGGAGGGCAGCTCCTGACCGGCGGGCGGCTCTGGCAGCTCCTGACTGGCGGGCGGCTCTGGCAGCTCCTGACTGGCGGGCGGCTCTGGCAGCTCCTGACTGGCGGGCGGCTCTGGCAGCTTCTGGATGACTGGCGGCTCTGGCAGCTCCTGGCTGACTGGCGGCTCTGGCAGCTCCTGACTGGCAGGCGGCTCTGGCAGCTCCTGACTGGCGGGCGGCTCTGGCGGCTCCTGACTGACGGACGGTTCTAGCGGCTCCTGACTGACGGACGGCTCTAATGGCTCGGGACAGACGGGCGGCTGTGACTGCTCGGGACAGACGGGCGGCTCAGATGGCGCTGGGCAGGCAGGCAGCTCAGATGGCGCTGGGCAGGCAGGCAGCTCAGATGGCGCTGGGCAGGCGGACAGCTCAGACGGCGCTGTGCAGATGGACAGCTCAGACGGCGCTGTGCAGACGGACAGCTCAGGCGGCGCTGAGCAGACGGACAGTGCAGGCGGCACTGAGTAGACGGCCGACTCTGACCTGCTAAGGCGTACAGTAGGCCTGGTGCGTGGTGCCGGAACTGGTGGTACCGGACTGGAGACACGCACCACTAGGCGAGTGCGGGGAGCAGGAACAGTGCACACTGGACTCTCAAGGCGCACTATAGGCATGGTGCGTGGTACCGGCACTGGTGGTACCGGGCTGAGATCACGTACCTTCAGGGCGAGTGCGGGGAGAAGGAACAGTGCGTACAGGGCTCTGGAGACGTACAGGAGGCTTGGTGCGTGGTGTTGGCACTGGTGGTACTGGGCTGGGAACATTCACCACTGGGCGAGTGCGAGGGGCTGCCACAGGAGAACTGGTGCGTGGGGCTGCCACAGGAGAACTGGTGCGTGGGGCTGCCACAGGAGAGCTGGTGCGCTGAGCTGGCACAGAACGTGCAGGGCTAGGGAGGCGCACAGGAGGCCTGGTGCGTGGTGCTGGCACAGTCTTCACCAGCCTGCTAGCACGCACCTCAGGACTAGTATGGAGAGCTGACTCAGGTGACATCAAATCCCGCACACGCTCCTTCACGCGGATGCGGTGCTTTATGCTCCACACCAGCAAATCCCTCATTTCTCTCTCCTCCAATTTTCCCATTAATTCATCCACAGTCTCAGCTTCACTCCTCTTACTCACCTCCAATTCCACCTCGACTGGCTCTGGTTCCATCTTCGGCTCCTCACAGTAAGCACGGGGAGCTGGCTCAAGTCTCCTACTTGACCCAGCTACACTCCCCGAGAGCCCCCCCCCAAGAAATTTTTGGGGTTGCCAGCCGCTCTGCCGTGCTAGCTCCTCATACCGGCGCCTCTCTGCTTTCGCTGCCTCCAGCTCTGCCTTGGGGCGGTGATATTCCCCTGGTTGTGCCCAGGGTCCTCCGCCGTCTAATATTTCCTCCCAATTCCAATATTCCTGCGATCGCTGCTGCTGCCTTGTATCACGCTGCTTGGTCCGGTTTTGGTGGGTGATTCTGTCACGATCGTCGTAACAATGAAGAGAGGAGGACCAAGGCGCAGCGTGATAACAGTACATCTTCTTTTTATTTGAAGACGAACACGAAACGAACACTGACAAACTATACAAAAACAACAAACGACCGTGAAGCTATGGAACGAAAGTGCAGACACAAGCAACTAACATAAAGACATAGACAATCACCCACAACCTACCTAATGACTATGGCTGCCTAAATATGGCTCCCAATCAGAGACAACGATAGACAGCTGTCTCTAATTGAGAACCAATCTAGGCAACCATAGACATACAAACACCTAGACTGAACACTGCCCCATAAACATACAAAAAACCCTAGACAATCCAAAAACACATACATCCCCCATGTCACACCCTGACCTAACTAAAATATTAAAGAAAACAAAGATAACTAAGGCCAGGGTGTGACACCCCTGGAGGTCAGGGCCACTGGGCACGTGCCCTGCGTGGCCGGTCGGCATCCGGTCGGCATTCATGATTACAAAAAGTTTAGATGACTGGTTAGACTAACTTAATAACTCAAAAATTGTTAGCTGACATGGCTAATTGAGTGACTTTAAGTGACTGACATAACAAGAGAAAAATTGCTGATGCACAACCAAATGTAAAACTTGCTCGTTGTGTATTCTGCTATTCTAACTCTCAACAAGAAGTTGAGACCTCAACTGAGTTCCTGAGCAGCCTGGGGCCCTAAGTGACCGCTTATGTCGCTTTTGCCTGGAGCCAGCCCCGCTGATGACAACAGACCGATTGGATCACAATGACAGCTGGTTGAAAATACTGAGACTGATATGGTGTAAGGGGAAAATGGCAGACACTATTGTGGTATGTGTGAATATATATCCTATTGAGTTAAACTTATTTTGATTTTGCTAGCCTCCACTTTAAATGAAGTTGATCTCACACCTGTATATTAATGTTGTCCTAACATTGTGATTACATAGAACTTTGTAAATTACTATTATTGACAGATTTGTATACATTGCGGTGCTTTTAAATAACATAAAGAATAACAAATCCTGTATAACCTCACCATAATGTGCTTCGTATAGGTACTCAGCATTGAAATTAAACACTCAAGGAATGATACATTAAAACTTCCCAGCTGTCTTGTAATACTTCAAGCCCACATTACGAGCTGTAAATACCCTAATTATTTAATTTACAATGATGGAAGAGCAACTGGTAAATACTAAGTGCGAGTGTAGCCAGTGTTTGGTGAAGAGAGCACATTTCTGAGTTGGCAGAGTCATGCGTGGGATGGATTAGTGTCTTCATGTTTATTTCGCTTTAATAGGATTAGATTTTATAGATTTTTTGGGGCAATCCCCCTCCTCCAAATGCTCATCTGAGAACGGCTAGATAAATAATTTGGATTAAGAGTGTCGTCTTAACAAAATGGCAACCATATTGCTTCAAGATGATATTAGACTAGAATGTCTCTACAATATTGAAATGGGATGTTCTATATAATTGGGGATTTGTGAAAAAAGAGCTAGTTCTTTAATCTGAAAAGTTTTTTGATGACTAGCACAAAAGGAATATCAGATGGAATGGTGGGAAGTGGAGTAATTATGGCTGACAATAGGAACTTCAAAGTGATGTCATGTCAGCTTAATTGAACACCGTAAAGATTACAGTAGCAATCCCATGAAGATATTGGATTATATAGCTCCCAGTTCAGACCCAAATAACATTGATATTTTTTAAAGAACTAGTGCTGTGACTACGACAACAGATGTTGAACTCGCAAACACGTGCATGAGCATATAAAAGAGCAACAAATATGACATCTCAACGTATCAAGACTGAGCCAACACATATTGTCCTATCGCTATATTGGGGTCACATGTCCTGCAGTTACTTCTTACTAGAGTGCTCGGTGGTGCCAAAAATGTCTCAGTCTTCCCATATTTATGGGTGGATCACTGTCAAGGCAGAGGTTATAGGGATATCAAAGTCAATTCATTGACCTACTGTATCTGCTGACAAAGTCCCTGTGAAGCTCTGCGAGAAAGCAGAGAGGAATGCAACCATGTCCAGGTTTACAAGCATACCAACTGGATCGTCAGTCTTACCCATTCTTCTAATGGCGCCCTATCCAAATAATGGATGGAAGATGAGAGCAGATTACATATAATACATAATAATAATTTGTTCCGGGTTATTGTAAAATGAGACTTGTAAAATAAATGTTGTTTACAATCTTTGGATAGTCAATCTGTAGATACTCAACAAACTATTAATAGACAAAAATGTGTTGTAGCGTTTGATTAACCTGTGCCACATTGTATCAAACCCACAGCAATGTAACCAGTTCTGTAATACTGGAGGGCGGGACAGTAAGGCCATAATAAAGCCAGAACAATACTTGTATGAAGTCAATCACATTCCATCAAATAATGCCAATTTGCATGTGACATTGTCACAATACAACAGTCCCCCTTTAAAAAAAAAAAAATACAGAAACGTATGACTTGCAGCGTGAGTAAGATGAACAATTGTAAATGATGGGAAATCTGAATTAACACTTCAGCTTCTTTCATGTCACTTTGAAAATTGTATTTCTGTTTTATTGCTGACGAGCACTCATCTAATCTAACGCAGACAATACTAATTACTTTTTTCAGTGAGCGTGGAAAACATCTTACATGAGTCATATGAGAAGGAATTAAACCTCCCAACCTGAAATAATGAGGTAACAAATCTAGACGACACCATAGAGGAGCAGTCCTTCATGATGATATGTTGTCGTTCTCATTGAATGAACGTCTCATTGTAAAGGTATTTATTACCTATTGTTAATGCAAATGGTCGTACTGCATTGTCTTGGTACCAAATGTGGTGAGCCTTGATACATTTTATGTGCTTAATATAGGTGTGAAAACTGAAACAGAAAAACACCCGTTCATCAGAGGTAACTCCATTTTATACTTTTTACTAAATGGAACATTTCCAAGGGCCAATGGCACAGATATATTTTGGACAGAGCACAGATACAATGGCTCTAGGCATCATCTAAACTGTAAGTCTATGCATTCCCACCACTTCAGATATATATTTCTTCCTTTTTCTCTATTGCAAGGCAGCAAGAGCGCTCCCCTTGAACTTCAGACTTTTAAACTTTTGTCATATTTTACCGTTATCTGTATAAATTCCACTGACAGCCCGCAGATAAATTCAGAGCTGTCTTTGGCTGCAATGACAGCTCCCGGTGTCACGAATCCCGCCGAGGATGGTGCCTCTTCCTGTTCGGGCGGCGCTCGGCGGTCTTCGTCACCGGCCTACTAGCTGCCATCGATTCGTTTCTTTTTGTTTCTGTTAGTTTGGGCTGATTGGGTGCACCTGTTTTGAGTTTAGTTTGGTGGGTAGGCTATTTAAGGGTAGGTAGCCCGCTGGCTGTTGTGCGGGCTTGTTTTTCTGTTATGTTGGTGTTGGATTGTGAAGTGGATTTTGTTATTTTCTCGGAACAGTTTAGTCCGGTGTTTTTGGACTCATCGTTTCATGCGCCCGTGTGTTTTAAGGCATGATCGTTTTCCCTGTGCATTGGAAAATAAATCCACGTTCCTTAAACCTGCTCTCTGCGCTTGACTCCATCCACCCAGTACTCCTAGTAGCTCTGACACCCGGAAATCCACAGTGGCAAAAAATGTATTTTCAGAACATTTCCTATGCTGTGGGACATACTAGCTCTGAACTCCCTCTTGCAGTTACTCAACCTTGTAAGCTACATACAGATTTGAGATTTTTTGTACTAAAACTGGTCTATCACTGGGTGATGTTCAACAACGTATTGGTGAAATATAAATAGATAATTGCTATAGTTATTTGTTATAGCAATACAACGCAAGGCTTTGATGCAGAACGTGACATGATTTCGTAGGGGAAGTGTGTGTGTGTGTTTGAAGTAGAAACTGTTAGAGAGAAAAGAAGAGAATGAATGGGTGCTTCACAGTCCATTTACTACAGTGTCTCCTGGTCCAGAGAAAGAAAATCACCTACTATGTAATATGTCAAACCTGTGCTCAGGAGCCGTCACAATCCCTGTGACAGAGCTGCCTCACTTCTGACTTTCAAAAACTTTCCCAGGTATCACATACTTCATAACTCAACCATTATTTTCAGACTGGAGCGAGAGATGTCCAATGGGGAATGTCACATCTCATTTTACATAAGCATGCAACCGATCACAGTTGTCGGTTAGAATATGTTATGTCATAGTAAGAGATTTAAGCTGTCTTGGTAATATATGGTTTCTAATAAATAAAGGTGGGTAGTGCAGTGCCTTGACGTTGTACTCAACTATAGCATACATAATTGTGTATCAACGCTGGTAGTAGGGCAGTGCAAGTGTACTTGAGCTTACCCTAGCCCAACTAGGATATAGCCAGAAGTACTTTAGCTACGTTGAGCTAGGGGAGTATCTGCTCTCAAAAGCCAAGATGTGCCACTCACTTGAGACACACACTGGTGGCGGCTGGAGGGATGACCCTCTCCCATGCACCAGAAATCCTAATGGCCAGTCCTGTCAGTCTCCCTCAGCCTCTTCTCAGACTTCACCCCCTCCTCCTTTTCATGCCCCTTTCCCTCCCTTCTCCAAAGCTGTCTTGCTTGCAATTTGTTTTCCCCTGGTCCCCAAGCTGAGAAAAGCAAAGTGTCAAGACACAGCCGCAACAGCTCCCTAATGGCTACATTCAGTGAAAGAGTAGCAACCAATGTGCACTGTTGTGTGCATATCAACAAACAGTAATTGCATTGAGCTAATGATACTGCTACAATCCCAATAAGTTCTATACAGCGTTTAGCTTGACTGCTATGATTGCCACTGTCATAATAACCAACAACATTGCATTTGGTGGGAAATTGAGGGCACTGATATTGAGATGATTATAAAAGCACATATAATCGTTTCTAATAGTAAGCTTTGAATGTCTAGACATACTAACAATGTCTCTAAAGGGTAGGTTAATGAAAAAATGAAATGTTCTTTCGTTAATTGATACTAGCAACCACACTCCAATAAAACTTTACCTAAATGCCTAATATTTCAAAAAGTCATTTTTCCCCAACACAGGAAAACATGATGTACCAGTATAACAGTTTGCCACAGTGTTTATTTAGGCCAGCAAAGTCTACAACAAAATGCTATATGCAATGGATTCAGTTGAATGTAATTAGGTTTTTATCTACTAAATGGGTTAATGACTAGACCCGTAAAATGTCTGCAATGTTGTTATTATTGTTTTGAATGGACAATAAAAGTTACTTTATATACTTAGTGGCATTTAATAATGAGGTGACTCTCTGGAAAGTAATTATGTAATTGTAAATGGGGAAATAATGCCCCATTCTTGTCTTGCAAATGCAGTAAAATGTTTTATGCGTCACAAAACTTGAGACAAAGTTTTAGTAGAAAATAAACCAACAAACATTAATTTATTAGCAAGAAAATTATTATAATCAACAGACCATAATTCAAATGTATTATTTTGGCGCAAGCCTCTCCAAAAATAGCTGTCTCTTCAAAAGTATTTAGATAAAACCACATTTATTCTTGCTCATGCTTATATAATAAATGGTCAGATATGATTTCCAGCAGTTGGACTGGGAAAGAGAGAATATAATGTAAATTTACAGTAGACAATGAATTGAGGAATGACCTGCCATACTATTTTCAGAGACATGTTGAAAGAGTATTCCAAATCATGTACCACCTCGACCAGCTAATGTGTGTTTGTATTAATGCTCATACCCCAAATGAGGTTGATTAATAATTGCTCATTGATAAATAATTGATTGATAAATTGATTGAATTATTGAAGGATAGATACTCAAACTCCCATCTAATAAGTCTGGTTGTATTTACTCAGGTAAAAAAAATTGAATTTGACCGTATTGTATTGTATTTTGGATTACTTTCAACAAAAGCCTCGTAAAACACCACCGGGGAGTTGATTGATGCGGTATCGCAATAAAATAAATCAGCCATCCTGTGACTTTTATTGCTTTTATTGTTGTCATAACATATGGTCGCCATAAGCACCAAAACCACTGTTTCATCAAAAAAAAGTTGGAAGCAGCTGCAGTCCGTGCACAAGGGACTCGCCGTAGGTGGATGTTGAGAGGGACAAATGAATAGCGGAAACCAGGCATTCTGCCCCATGATGTCATGCTCCCATTGACTCCACGGCTAGCACGTGGAAGGCTGCTGAAGGTCTGTCAACCCTCATCGTTATTTGATGTGATGCATGCTTTGGAGAGCACCATGACCGCACAGTCGAGGAATGGAGACTAGTAGAAGGGGTCAAAAGGCTAAGTTCTTTGTTAACAACCAGACACGGAACCTTCTGAATTACCTCTTGTTAATCTCTGATATGGTGTTGACTGACCAAAGGGTTAAAAAGTTAGGCGTACGCTTCACTTTTATCACAGTAGAATGTATAGACTTAATATACCGTAATTAGCTTAACTTTGGTTATAATGGATAAGAGTTATGGTAATACTTTCAATTAAAGGTCACAGGAATTGGCATGAAATTATTTTCACAGTGAAAAAACGTTCAATGAATGAGTAGTAAAGGATTTGTTTTTCACTAATCCAGTGAGATTGTGCACCAACCTTTTGAGTTGGCAATTTTATTCAACAGCAAATATGTGCCTAAAGGCATAGGGTGGCCATATCAGAGCACAATTAGACAATGCATGCAGGAATTTACTGAGTACACCGTGTTAGGTGGATTCGGAATACCGAGCAGGTTTCAAGCCAGGACCTACAATTCTCAACTAGATTGGGTGGCAGATGCTCAGGCATTTCTCCCAATCGATAAACCCAAGCAATGTTTATCCCTGGGTGTGTATAAACTTTTATTATGTTAAGTACCTGCGAGGATCTCCCTGTTTTCTCCACTTGAAGTGGTATTTGTCTCCCCAGTAATGGCATTAAAGTGTCAATCAGCATTTGAAACAATAACAAAGCGTACTTACCGCCCCGTTTCGGTAAAAAGCTGAGGGATGGGGCTGCAGAAATGTAACCACTCTCAAATTCATAAGCAAAGCTATGGATTCAAATCACTGACCATCCATTGACCATTCTGTAAATCTAAATGACTGTTGTAACCATGTTTTGTTCAGATGTTCTTTGTTTACAAACATTGGAGTTAAACAAGTTTATTTTTTGAGGTTCTGATGGGGTATGTCAGTTGAACTAAGCTTGTGAGGCATCTATAAGTTATATTTAAGCAATAAGGTCGAGGGTCTGATATACCACGGCTGTCAGCCAATCAGCATTCAGGGCTCGAACCACCCAGTTTATAATCTTCATTATACCATGGGTATGAAGAAACATTTCTTTTTACTGCTCTAATTACGTTGGTAACCAGTTTATAATAGCAATAAGGCACCTCGGGGGTTTGTGATATATGGCCAATATACACGGCTAAGGGCTGTATCCAGTCACTCCGTGTTGCGTTGTGCCTAAGAACAGCCCTTAGCCGTGGTATATTGGCCATATGCCACACCCCCTCGACCTTATTGTTAAATATAACTTATAGATGCCTCACAAGCTTAGTTCAACTGTCATACCCCCATCAGAACCCAAAATATAAGCTACAATGTTTGTATACCATATACTACACCCCCTCAGGCCTTATTGCTTAAATAGTCAATGGGTACATTTATAAGTCCTAAAATGGATGTAGCAACTACAGATTGCCCATTTTAAGTGCCCATTCTTTCCCAGGGATGGCATTTAGCAGTATTGAGACTGTGATGTTAAGTCACTGCTCTTTAGCAGTATTGAGACTGTGATGTTGTCACTGCCTTGACTTTAATGCCATGTTGAGAGGAAATAAGGGAAAGAAATAGCCAGCCATCCCATTAACTCAATACTGAAACAGAATGAATTCATTGTGTGTGTTTGCAGGCATATGCATGTAGGTGTGTGTGTGTGTGTGTGTGTGTGTGTGTGTGTGTGTGTGTGTGTGTGTGTGTGTGTGTGTGTGTGTGTGTGTGTGTGTGTGTGTGTGTCTGTGTGTGTGTGTGTGCACTCACCAATGAAAACACACAAGGTGTCTGCTTGTAGCCGATGGAGTGTTACATGAAATCGCACACATTCTTCAGTGTCCCAGACGTATAAACACCTGTAAGGAAGTCGACGGAGAGGAAAAGGGCAAACGTTAACTCTGCCCCCACATTCACTAGTGAGCGTGGGAAGGCAAACACTTCAACATGTGTTTTCCCATACTGTCATCCCATAGTCATTAACCACATTGTGTACATTAGTGAAGGCTGGATGTCTTCTGGGGATTGCAAAAATCCCATAAAAATTCTCATTAAAATGGGGTAATCATGCTTTGCCTGAGGAGCAGAAGGAGATTGAGGAACAGTGAGGAATTCAGCTGCTCTACGTGCCTTTATGCTCCTGAGTGTTATAAACATTGATGAGATGTAGACCCCATGTGGTACAAGGGAGGAGGAGGAGGAGGAAAAGGGATGTTGCTCTTCCTCATCCTGTATTAGGTCATCCAATAATTAAGACGCTTCAGGTTGGGCATGTGTGTTAGCCGGGCTCGAGGTCCTGGGTTTGAACCTTGGTATGAGCCGTATCAGGAGGAAGCGGTACTCGCTAAGCAGGCAGCATGACGTCCACTTGCCAGTACTTACAAAACAATTATAAACAAATAGTTTTATAGGTTGCTCATTCACGTAGTAAGTCCTGCAAGCAGTGCAAGCAAACAGTGCAAACAGCCATCCTTTGATTGTACTGCTAGACTAGACTGTCCAATCCACCTACCATTTACATAGAGAGAATCCTTTTGGGTAAGAGCACGTGTTTGGTCCCCAGGAAGAGTAAGCTAATGGGGATCCCTAATAAATACAAATACATGAATCTTGAGTCATGTTAAGTAGTTTTAACCAGTCGCACCACCAAAAAGCTAGCTTTTCTGCAGTGCAAGTGGAGACAGTTCAGGCTGAGGTGAGTTTTACAGATCCCCATCTGCTACACAAACAGGTCTAAAAGTTGTAAATACACTGTATTTAGATACATTGAACAAAATGTCAAGTGAAATCAGAAGTTATCATAAAGGATCGTAAATTCAAAAGGAAGGAAGCTGCAGTGTAAAATAGTGTAGTGACTTTTTGTTGGAATGCCACATTTCTGGAGATACTTAAAAGTCACCCATCAAGGATAAAATGAACCCTGGACCGATTAGACATAGTTAGATTTTGCATTAATGATCTGATTGGTTGGAAATCGGACATCAATAATATTATCCCAATCTGTAACTGAAGAAAATACATTGTCTATCTTATGATCCGTGGGATATTAAACATAACCACACGGCAATCTTAGTCATGCATTTTGTGTGGCCAGTGTCAAGAGGAGTAAATAAACGAGCTGATGACACTCACTAAATGTGCGGGTTGAGCAACGAGGAATAATAAACTTTTACCTCATGCAAATACGGCGCCTGAAAATACGTTCCACATGAAACAGACTTCCCACAGCAATTTCCCTATTCCCCGCATTCTGACATTTCACGGTTTCCTGTTTACACAGGCCCCATGACTTTGGATATCGGGGCCAGGAATAAAAATGGTAGGAAATGTATCCTACCACCTCAGTTTATAGTACTGTAAAACCTATTCCCACCTATAAAACTATTTTGAAACCTTTATAAGTCCCCCATACAAGGCAAAGCCTTAGAGGCTATCAATGGTATGAGACAGAGCCAGACAGCTTAAATCCATCTTGCGCTGTGCACTCCAACCTTTCCTGACAAAATGCAGCGGTACAAACGTGGATCATTTCTCAACTTAGGGAGTGGAATATGGACCCCACTTTTATAGGGCCTGGACGTGGCCGCAAGTTATACAGACAAGGCAAGGTTAGGGGAGGTGCAAATATATGTTCTTAAGAAATATTGTAAATCAAATATAACTCAAAACTCAACATGTACTGTATAGGACCATGATAGGTAGATCTGTCTGTCTCTCCCTCTTTCTCTCTGTGTCTCTCTCTGTGCCTGTCTCAGTCTCTGTCGGTCTCTGTCTGACTTGTGCACAAATGATAGACATTTTGCATTCATCAAACTAATGGTATATGGGACCATATCAAAAGGGCTAATAATTGTGCAGTTAGGTAGGGATTCATTAGTCATCGTCTGACTCTATCAGGAGAGCAAATCTCAGTTGAGATTTTTTTTGAATGAACATCCTTGGGTGCCCAGTTGCTCCGTTTGTGTGTGGAAGATGACAATTGCAATCAAAAGTCTTCAGATTTCAAAAGGTCTTGAGGGCCAAACCGCAGGGAACCCATATTATTTTGCGAGGGGCCTTTAAGTGCTTGACAACTGACATTAATTACAGTACATACAGTTCCTTTTAATTGTGCCCAATTATGCAGCGTATTTAATAATGGTCCGCAGATGCCAAATGCAGAGATGATAAGTAGATTGATAGGTGGATAGATTGGTGGAACATCCTTTTGTGCTCTGCCCAAAATTAACACGGCAATTATTGCATTTTATAGCTCGCGAAGGAAAGGCTAACTTTCACATCACTCTCGTAAGCCCCAATAGGAAGGGAAAACCACTCGTAAATCAAGTTGGCCTTTTCCCATAGAGAACCACACACATCCAAGGCCGCTATAAACGCTCAAGACATTAAAGAGGGGAATCTGGATGCCTTAAAACTGTTAAATTTATGGTTGTACATTTATAATCTCATTGCTGTGGTGGGGCTCCCTATTTTATAGTGATTGATTTCACTCGTCTTCTCTTCTACCTCCCATTACTAGACAGAGAGAAGGGAGTTGGCTAGAGCTGCTCATGCAATATTCAACAGTATATACCCTGTTCATCCTAGGATAACTGAATTAATAGTCAAACTTTGAACCTTTGACATTGTTATAGTTTATTAAGGCTGTATTAGTTTATAAGACGTATACACTTTACATTAAAGTATGCTTAAAGGTAGTAGTTTATGAAGTGTTAATCCTTTAAAAACCCTTGTAAGTATATTTTAATGTAACGTGTTATGGTCAAACTAAATCAGGAGATAATTTGATCAATGACAAATGTACAGTATAACATCAACGTATGTGTCATGGTATGTCTACTCCCGTGGGCGTCTACAGGAGTTAATGACCTCATGCCATTCAGTCATGTTAGTTTTAGAAACTACCTTGTTTGATCATAACCATTGGGGAGAGGAAATGTGTGGCTCGGGATTTTTTAAGGAAACCCAGGGAGGGTGAAAGCTCACCAGCTGTATCATTGTTTTCTTTAGGAAGAGAAGATGTAAGAAATGGTGTACAAGGGTGGGAAGGTCCTATAGGTTGTTTGCTTGGTCTAGTTGCGGCCAAATATATTGGCACCCTTGCACTTTACCTAAATAATTCCCAATTTTCTTTTAGGAAACTTAGGTTTACTATTTTTATTTAGAAAACAAAGACAAATAGCATAGACAGTATTATTGGCACCCCGGAGCTAGGACTTGGTTGCACCCCGGAGCTAGGATTTGGTAGATAACTGCAAACCAACGACCAAATGAAACCTTCAAAGAAAATAACACCCTCCATACAGTCAAACATGGGGGAGGTTCGATAATGCTGTGGGGTTGCTTTGCTGCCATGGGTACTGGGGTCCTTGAATGTGTGCAAGACATGAAATCAGCAGATTATCATTGTGTTTTGGAGTCCAATGTTCAACCCAGTGTCCGAAACCGGGGTCTCTGTTGGAGGTTATGGGTCTTCCAGAAGGACAATGACTCCAAACACACATTGAGACAAGATCTGAATCACATCCATAACCTATGGTGAGAGCTGAAAACAGCAGTTGGCACCCCTCAAAACATTGACGAATTAGAGCAGTTTGCTGCTGAAGAGTGGGCCAAATTCACAGTAGAAAGATGCAGCAAGCTCATTGACGGCTACAAGAAGCATTTGTTGGCAGTTATCTTGGCCAAAGGCGGTGCAACCAAATACTGTACTAGCTCCGGGGTGCCCATAATTTTGTCCAAGCCATTTGTCTTTATAAGTTTACAAAAATAAAATTGGTTCTAAAATGTATTTAATCTATTGGTCAGATTGTTGACGATGATATTCTACCCTTTTCCCAAGTGAAGGTAGATTATGGTTTGACTGATTCTTAATTTTTGGCATATCTACAGCTTAAGACCGTCATATACACGGTTTGTAAAAGGGAGGATGCTGAACCTTCCTCTGGTACAGTGTTAGATCAGAACCTCAGGAAAGCTGTCTCCATGAGAGGAACTGTATCAGGCATTTATAGACTTTAGTTTTTCCCCCCATCCCAAACGCATATTCCCCCATTCAGTTAGCATGGGAGTGTGACCTGAACACTTCTCTCACCCCATCGCAAATGGACACTATTTGGAGAAGGTGTCTGTCCACTTCAAAATTAGTTCGGTATAAGATAATTAAGTACAATATATTGTGTAGAGCCTATATCACCCCTGTACGTATTTCAAAGATGGAATAAAAATCTAATTTATGCTAGCACAGTTGTGGTAGCAACAGCTTTCACTGCCCTGCAGCTAAAACAGTTTGATTAGAAGTTATTTCAGTTTTGTCCGAAATGTTTTATGTTGAATTTCTAAAGTTTAAAAAGTTTACTTGGTCAAAGTCCAGATAATATATACTGTCTAATGTTAAGAATCGTTTGTTATCATTGGGTTGTCTTTGAGTCATGATAGTCATTCTTCTTAACTGGAAGGAGCATAAGACAACCTGCTTTTCTGTGGACTGCTGGCTGGAGGAATACTTAGACCTTTTGTACAGTTGAAGTCGGAAGTTTACATACACTTAGGTTGGAGTCATTAAAACTTGTTTTTCAACCACTCCACATATTTCTTGTTAACAAACTATAGTTTTGGCAAGTCGGATAGGACATCTACTTTGTGCAAGAAACAAGTAATTTTCCCAACAATTGTTTACAGACAGATTATTTCACTTATAATTCACTGTATCACAATTCCAGTGGGTCAGAAGTTAACATACACCAAGCTGACTGTGCCTTTAAACAGCTTGGGAAATTCCAGAAAATTATGTCATGGCTTTAGAATCTTCTGATAGGCTAATTGACATCATTTGAGTCAATTGGAGGTGTACCTGTGGATGTATTTCAAGGCCTACCTTCAAACTCAGTGCCTCTTTGCTTGAGATCCTGGGAAAATCAAAAGAAATCAGCCATGATCTCAGAAAAAAATTGTAGACCTCCACAAGTCTGGTTCATCCTTGGGAACAATTTCCAAATGCCTGAAGGTACCACGTACCACATTCATCTGTACAAATAATGGTACGCAAGTATAAACACCATGGGACCATGCAGCTGTCATACCGCTCAGGAAGGAGAAGCGTTCTGTCTCCTAGAGATGAACGTACTTTGGTGCAAAAAGTGCAAATCAATCCCAGAACAACAGCAAAGGACCTTGTGAAGATGCTGGAGGAAACAGGTACAAAAGTATCTATATCCACAATAAAACGAGTCCTATATTGACATAACCTGAAAGGCCGCTCAGCAAGGAAGAAGCCACTGCTCCAAAACCGCCATAAAAAAAAGCCAGACTACAGTTTGCAACTGCACATGGGGACAAAGATCATACTTTTTGGAGAAATGTCCTCTGGTCTGATGAAACAAAAATAGAACTGTTTGGCCATAATGTTGGAGGAAAAAGGCGGAGTCTTGCAAATCGAAGATCACGATCCCAACCGTGAAGCACGGGGGTGGCAGCATCATGCTGTGGGGGTGCGTTGCTGCAGGAGGGACTGGTGCACTTCACAAAATAAATAGCATCATGAGGAGGGACAATTATGTGGATATATTGAAGCAACATCTCAAGACACTCAAGACATTCCAGTCAGGAAGTTAAAGCTTGGTCGCAAATGGGTCTTCCAAATGGACAATGACTCCAAGCTTACTTCCAAAGTTGTGGCAAAATGGCATAAGGACAACAAAGTCAAGGTATTGGAGTGGCCAACACAAAGCCCTGACCTCAATCCTATAGAAAATTTGTGGGCAGATCTGAAAAAGCGTGTGCAAGCAAGGAGGCCTACAAACCTGACTCAGTTACACCAGCTCTGTCAGGAGGAATGGGCCAAAATTCACCCAACTTATTGTGGGAAGCTTGTGGAAGGCTACCCGAAAGGTTTGACCCAAGTTAAACAATTTAAAGGCAATGCTACCAAATACTAATTGAGTGGATGTAAACTTCTGACCCACTGGGAATGTGATGAAAGAAATAAAAGCTGAAAATAACCCTTCTCTCTACTATTATTCTGACATTTCACATTCTTAAAATAAAGTGGTGATCCTAACTGACCTAAGACAGGGAATTTTTACTAGGATTAAATGTCAGGAATTGTGAAATACTGAGTTGAAATGTATTTGGCTAAGGTGTATGTAAACTTCCGACTTCAACTGTACATGGAATGTGCAGCTTGCCTGCTCTAGGACTTAAATCTAGGTTTACATCGTCACTGGGACACTGTACGCCAGTTCTTGGACTCTGGAAATGTACACATGAAAGTTTGAATCCTATAGTCTGTACTTGAATATCTGCCAGTTACAAAATTGTATGAAAAGAAAACGTTGTAATTAATGTTCTTGACTTTCATATGATGCACTACCCTTCCCTTCCCCAATTTTTGCTATCTGTATGTACTGTCATTCATGTGTCGTTTCTATGCTGAAAAACAATAAAAACTGTTAACAGTAAAGAAAATCCAATAAAGTATGGAGACCAGAAGTTGTTTTCAATTTCAACATATTTTTTAAGAAATAGGGAATTATTTAAGAAAAGTGAAAGAGTACCAATATTTTCTTAAACAACTGCAACTGTATGGCCTCATATGATGTTTGTTGAAAGGTCTTTCTTTGTGTAAATCTTTGTCAAAAATCTTTGATAATGGCATAGGAACACATCTGAAATGATCATCACAGGCATAGAAGTCCACAGGGCACATGAGCCTATAAGCCTCGCTTCAGCCTATAAGCCTCGCTTCACACGTAGATGTGTTATTACTTATAACTTTTTAACAGTCCTCCCTCAATATACCCAACAAATAGAAGCCAAGCATAATATTTAAACCCCAACTAAGTCTTTCCAATTCACCACATATGCAATTACGGAAAGTTTTTTTGAGAGGAGGTTAGCTAATGCGGTTTGTTTTGGCAGTGACTATTTTTATGTCAACTAGGTGTCAGGTGACACACACCATCTTGGTGACAGGGCACTGAAACCTTTAGAACTTGTGACATTGTCTGTGCCAGCAAGGTTTCTGCTTTACCCACCTCCACATAACCTGAAACAGAACTCTGAAATGATATGCTTTTGAGTTTTTCCTTAACTCTTACTCTTTTCCCAAAGAAGGGAAAGTGTTAGGGTTAAAGGAAAAAGTCAAAAAGTTCTATATTTTCTTGGACATTTTGCAGTCTACAAATCATCCAGTAAGTGTGAATGGTAAATAGACATAGTATATAGCTACATGAAAATGCCTTGTGACGGTTTGAGACAAATTCAGAAAATGTGGACATTTGACTTTTGGTCAACATGTCCTTTCTTATGCAGTATGGTATTGTAAAAAGGGCAATATCTGATGTAACATGGTTGCTATTCAGACAAATAATTGTGTCTGGGATTTCTTTCCTCAGTAACCCAGTCTTGAATAATATCAAGACTGCAGTGGTGTAAAGTAACTACTTAAGTACAAAAGTATTTTGGGGCGGTATCTGTACTTTACTATTTATATTTTTGGCCAACTTTTACTTTTACTGCACTACACTATGTACTTTTTACTCCCATACATTTTCCCTGACACCGAGAAGTACTTGTTTCATTTCAAAAGCTTAGCAGGACAATCAAGTGCAGTTATCTCTACTCCCTCTGATCTGGCGGACTCATGATCTGGCGGACTCAACACAAATGCTTAGTTTGTGAATGATGTCTGAGTGTTGGCGCGTGGCCCTGGCTATCTGTAAATAAATAAAAACAAGAAAATTGGGCCGTCTGGTTTGCTTAAAGAGCGACTGCCTTTAAAAAGCATACCTTTGAAAATGGCCTACTGTGTGTGGCATCGATATTGGTCAGAAACAGTTATTCAAGTGTGAAAATTGACTACAAGGTGTAAATAGGATAATTTTGGTCATAAAGTCAGTCTGGTCTAAAATGGAGTTTGGAACGTCCATGCGTCACACCAGGTAAATGAAGGTTGGGTTTTGATTTGATGATGTCCATTTTGCCCACTAACATGGTTGTGAACAGCTGCGGTGATTGCTCTCTATCCAATAGCATAGACAGTGAAAGTGAGACAGACCTGCCCAGCAGCTCCCACGTTGCAATTTTTTTTACTTGAGAAATAATGCACCAAACACCTTAGATAGATGCAAAATTGCACAACTAAAACATCCTCGGCCAAATTGTCAAAATTAATTGCAATATTTCTTAAACATACAGAAGGTGAACAATTTCTCCAAAACTAAATATTAGTGTTAATATTAGCTGGCATGAGTCTTTATTTCAACATTATTGCGTTTTGATGTATTTCTGATACCTTTTCAGATCTTTTCTGGTAGATTCTAAGACCCCTTTTTCATCTGTTTTATCTAGAAATCAAAGCCTTTACATCCCAATGGGCAAAACCTGGTTGAAACAGTGCAATAAAATGTTTTACGTATTTTTACTGACCAGAATATTACATCTTTTTCTGACCACCATATGACCAGTTGGTCATAATTGTAACCTCTATCTGACCAGCTGGTCATAATTCTGACCACTATATTATGTTCTATATTATATACTGGTCATAGTTAATACCTCATCATAACCTGGTGATGACCACCTGACTACAGCTTATTACCTAATGTAAAAAGTATTGCAGAGGCAAAGTTGGATATTGAAAACATTGTTAATTTTATTTATATTTCCATAGGCATCAATTAAAGTTTAAATCTGCAACATATCCTTACATTTAAAATCGATCAATGGCAAAAACAAATCTACATCACCATTTTTTCTACATCTGCATACAGTAATTGTTTCATAATTCACCCACAGACATTACATGCATATAGAGACTGGGACACAGAGTATATAAAGGCCCATTGCTTTTTTTGAATTTATGATTAATAAGTGTGGTGTAATGGGGTAAATCCTCATCAAGGTATCACGTCTGCTCCCGCTCTTCCCCCCCTGGCACTTGAGGGTGCCAGGATGCCCTGCATCCCTCACTCCTATCATCCATTACGCACACCTGCCTTTCCTCGTCATGTGCATCAGCGATATTGGACTCACCTGGACTCACTCATCACCTGTTATTACCTACCCTATATTTGTCTGTTCCCCGCTTCTGCATTAATTGTTCATTGTCTTTGTTTTCTTGTATGCTGACGCTGTTGGTGTCTCGTTCCATGTCCGTTATTTATTAAATGTTTTACTCCCAGTACATGCTTCATCTCTCCAGCGTCAACTCATGTGACACAAGGACCTCTGAGCACAGAAAGCGATCTGTAGCGTAGTGGCCCTCTTGAAGAGTGGTGTGATGGATCAGATCTGCATTGATGAGAATCAGTGCATTACAACTTTATCAATTTAAAATAAATATATAACTAGAAAAGGACATTCCTGAATAAACTTTGTGGACTCAGCTGTCTAAAAGTATTTCCATGGTACTAGTTGAAGTTTTTGACAGTTATTGCTTAGAGATGTCTTCAAAAAAGTATAACTTGCTCTTATACTTACTTTGGGTCTTCCTCCACCACGGCGGTAATAGGCATATTTTAGGACTTTCTAGAGGGCCCGCAACACATCAAACTCCCTAGTTTTTGGGCTTTCCATGACACAGTGATTTCACAGTCTACGCAAACTGAGTTACGGAGCTCAGTTTGTGTCGGCTCAAAATTCAGCCGCACAAAAGTACGTAGACTGTGCAGAGGCCTTTGCAGTAAGCAGAAAAAGAGAAGAAAATAAATAAATGATTGGCATAACGTGGGCATGCAGAACACGACAGAACAGTACCGCACAGTAAAATATCTTTAACAGGATCCACCAAAAAATTCTCACATTACTTACCAACGGCAATGGAGCACACATGAGCGGTAGCAAAGGAATGTTTGCTCCTTTGTACCTTCATATTGAGGTGGGATATTAATTAATTGGTCATCAAACTGAAACATTTTAAGAAAGAGTATATAAAAATTACAGTACTTTTATAATGACAATCTCTAAATGGTAAAGCTTTGCTTAATCCTAATACATGTTTTAATATTCAATAATATTTCATATTTAATATTCAAACAACACTGCTCCATAATCCTGAGGACATTGTCCTGGATACAAGATGGCGCCGGCAGAGAGAGCTGCCTTGCTTCTAGCTCTTAGGAAACTGTGCAGTATTTTGTATTTTTTATGTATTATTTCTTACATTATTAACCTAGAAAATGTTTTGTGTTATTACATACAGCCGGGAAGAACTATTGGATATCAGTGTGGCGGTAACTCACCAGCACTACCAGCATTACGACCAGGAATACGATTTCCCGAAGAGGATCCTTTGTTCGCACCCACCAGGGCAATTGAACTGATTCCAGAGGCCGACCCAAAACAACGCCGGGGAAGGAGAGGTACTTAGAGTGGTCTTCTAGTCCGACTTAGGAGGCACGCACACCACCCACCGCTTCTGAGTATATTACTCGCTAATGTTCAGTCTCTGGATAATAAAGTTGACGAGCTCAGGGCGAGGGTTTCTTTCCAGAGAGACATCAGGGATTGTAACATACGCTGTTTCACGGAAACATGGCTCTCTCGGGATTTACTGTCTGAGTCGGTCCAACCAGCTGGGTTCTCAGTTCATCGCGCAGACAGGAATAAATATCTCCCTGAGAAGAAGAAGGGCGGGGTGTATTTTTCACGATTAACGACTCATGGTGTAATTGTGATAACATACAGGAACTCAAGTCCTTTTGTTCACACAACCTAGACTACCTCACATTCAAATGCCGACTGTATTATCTCCAAGATAATTTTCTTTGGTTATAGTCACGGCCGTGTATTTCCCCCCTCAAGCCAATACCACGACGGCCCTCATAGAACTTTATTGGACTTTATGCAAACTGGAAACAACATATCCTGAGAGCGCATTTATTGTAGCTAGGGATTTTAACAAAGCACATTTGAGAAAAAGGCTGCTAAAGTTCTATTGACACATAGACTGTAGTACTCGCGCTGCTAAAATACTTACTCTAACGACCACTGCTACTCCAACTTCCGGGATGCTTACAAGGCCCTCCCCCGCTCTCCTTTTGGCAAATCTGACCACAACTTAATTTTGCTCCTCCCTTCCTATAGGCAGAAACTCAAACAAGAAGGACCTGTGCTACCCTCACAAGGCTGCCGGCCCAGACGGCATCCTTAGCCGCGTCCTAAGAGCATGTGCAGACCAGCTGGCTGGTGTGTTTACGGACATATTCAATCTCTCCCTATCCCAGTCTGCTGTCCCTGCATGCTTCAAGATGGCCACCATTGTTCCTGTACCCAAGAAAGCAAAGGTAACTGAACTAAATGACTATCGCCCCATAGCACTCACTTCAGTCATCATGAAGTGCTTTGAGAGACTAGTCAAGGATCATATCACCTCTACCTTACCTGCCACCCTAGACCCACTTCAATTTGCTTACCGCCCCAATAGATCCACAGATGATGCAATCACCATCACACTGCCCTATCTCATCTGGACAAGAGGAATACCTATGTAAGAATGCTGTTCATTGACGAGGCCCTGGGTCTGAACCCGCCCTGTGCGACTAGGTCGTGGACTTCCTGATGGGCTGCCCCCAGGTGGTGAAGGTAGGAAACAACACTTCCACTCCGCTGACCCTCAACACTGGGGCCCCACAAGGGTGCGTGCTCAGCCCCCTCCTGTACTCCCTGTTCACCCATGATTGCGTAAGCCATGCACGCCTCTAACTCAATCATCAAGTTTGCAGACGACACTACAGTAGTAGGCTTCATTAGCAACAGTGACGAGACAGCCTACAGGGAGGTGGTGAGGGCTCTGGGAGTGTGGTGCCAGGAAAATAACCTCTCACTCAACGTCAACAAAACAAAGGAGATGATCGTGAGGGAGCACCCCCCTATCCACATTGACGGGACCGCAGTGGAGAAGGTGGAAAGCTTCAAGTTCCTCGACATACAGTATATACTGTATTCTATTCTACTGTATCTTAGTCTATGCCACTCTGACATTGCTCGTCCATATATTTCTATATTTTTAATTCATCATTCCTTTACTTAGATTTGTGTGTATTGGGTATATGTTGTGAAATTGTTAGATATTACTTGTTAGATATTACTGCACTGTTGGAGCTAGAAACACAGGCATTTCACTACACCTGCAACAATATCTGCTAAACACGGGGATGTGACCAAACAAATTTGATTTGATTTGATTTGACATAGGTTCCGCCAATTGAGGACAGTAAAAAAAGTAATTGCAAAAATTTGAGTATGATTAAAGAGACAATAAAGTGACAGTAAAATAATATAACAAATATTGTTAGAAATGGGTGTAATTGTCAAATAATTTACTTCAAAAACGTATGTAGTAACTACTGTTTTCCCCTTTAAGGTTGGAACCTCCAGCAGGCAGAGAGGCAAAAACCATTTGTCCGCCAGCTCAGGGGCAAACTGCACTGTTCACAGCTCTGTTTAATGTTCAATGTCATTGTATTGCTGGACTTTTTAAAACTGAATGTACAGTATGTGTATTGTTTTAAAAATGCAAAAATAATAGGGAATGTATGAGTTAAACATATCTTTAATATTCATTTGTTTTAGCTGTTAGTGATAATTCCCTAAGTGTAAATACTTTTTTGTTTACATAATTAAGCCTTTATGTATGTGTTATGAATGAACGAAGGTGTCTCACTTCAAACAAAGTATTACAGGCCACAACATAGTGTCAATAAATAGGTTTTTAACGTTCTGCTGATTTGTGAAGGTTTTCTAATGATCCACAGGTTCCTGTAGGGTTTGAGAGGTATTTCAATTGGTTGATGGACCTGCAAAGCGTGTGTGTGTGTGTGTGTGTGTGTGTGTGTGTGTGTGTGTGTGTGTGTGTGTGTGTGTGTGTGTGTGTGTGTGTGTGTGTGTGTGTGTCAGAGCCAAGATGATTTGGAGTAGTCCAACCTGAGACTACTGCACCAGGTATTCCTCTTCTGTTCCCATGCTGGAGACAAGGGCTAGATTACAACATGCTACAATTGTGCAAACATTTTGTGGTTGATCTTTGTGGGAGTGGGTGAATGTGTCAAAGACCTGACTAGGCCAAGCACCGCACGGTATGGCTTATTTATATTGTTGTGTTTTTGTACTGAGGAATATGTAACATGGTTCAAGAAGAAAGACACTTTGAATGTCCTTATGTTGGGGGTTTTCATCAAGGTAAGTGCTTCTTGGTGCATCATCCCGAGGCTATTGCACACATAGCATATATAAGCCTGGGATATCAACCATTCAAAGTTAACCGTAATGGGGGTGACCATTTAATTTTATGGGAGTGACCTTAGTGAGTGAAGTATTTGTCATCATTTCCCATGGTCGTCACTAGTTAACACAGCTACAAAGTCATTATTATGGCTTAACCCTGCCCATTTCCACAATCTCTCTTCTTAAAATTGTATTTTAAACCTAACCCTTACTAAGGAAGGCCACGTTTGATGTGTCTGGAAATGAGATTAGCTGTAATGTGAATAACATGACTTTGCTTTAGAGCGTGTGCCACCCTTCAGCGCAACATGTCACCCTTTATAAAGCACATGTTTATCATACATGTGACATAGGGGCTTATGTCATATTTGACATGAGTGATTATGTCACACAGTTATGCCACATTTATGAACCATTTCTAAAGCATGACATACGTTTAAAGATGCTTTGTAACACATTTATTTAGTGCTTATGAAGGCAATTAGGAAGGCTTTATGACGCCTTTAGAAGCTTAACGTCATTTAAGCGGAACCGATCAGGGTCATAAATAACCTTGGGTTTAAAAATGAAGTTTATTCATTCATTTAGCAGCAAAAAAAAAGAAGAAATATCTGATCGGGCACGTGCCCTTGTGCCCCCTAGGGGCATGATGCCTCTGGGCCGGATTCAAACCCATGCTACAGCTGTATATGTGTCCAGAGGAAGTGTCTTCAACTACTAGGCCGCCCTAGTGCAACTCTGACAGATGTTTTCAGTTTCCGTTGGAGGACCTACCATAAGCATGCTTTTGTTTATGGTTATTTTTTGCCATGTCATCGATAGATCACACTACTCAAAAGCTTTTCCCCTTGTCAGTGCTAAGCAGTGTATTATTTTCCTGGATCATGATTCACACTCAGGCTATTCTGCCATGGGGGTTTATTCACACCCACATATTCATGAATAGAGATGAAGAGAAAACAAATAAATGATTGTATCACAGGCAAACAGTAGAATAATTTTCTGCGAAGTTTACGCACAACTAAATCATCAATAGCAGTAATACACATTACGGAAGCTATTCTTATTTTCGGTTTGATTCCTCAACATTCTGAAAAGGCTCATAAAGCTTCTTCTTAATGGCCACCTGGGTGATCTGGGTCACTGTCTCTTCGAAGGTAACGATCACAGATAATATTTCAAAGACATAACTCAGAGAAGCAGTCCCTTCAAATGTAAATATTTTCTGCCACATCAAGTGCAGGATCCCGAAATGGAAAACTGGCTTCAAAGCAAGCCTGGTAGAAGAACCACATTGGATTTTTATCCTGACTTTTCCATGAATCATCTTCAGTGAAATAATGGCTATTAAACCCTAGATACCATCGGACCCTGGAATAACACTTATGTCAGCCCGACATCCATATAAACCACCATGGTTTCGAAATGGCACATATGTAGTTAGACGCATAGTGGAACTTCTAAATATAAAAAGGGGAAGTGATTAACTAATTGGAGAATTTATGTCATTTCAAAACCATAATTGCCCCTTACTTCTCTGAAAATGTTCTTGGGATTTGACTCCTTTCCTTTCCAGACACGGGAGGCAGATGGTTCGAGTCTCTGATATTTATTATAATCTAAGTGGCAGGCAAGAGAACGGTCGTGGACAGGCAAAAGATCATAACAAGGTCAGAGTCCAGGAGGTACAGAGTGGCAGGCAGGCCAAGGTCAGGGCAGGCAGTATGGTCAGGCAGGCGGGTTCAGAGTCCAGGCAGGCAATGGTCAAAACCGGGAGGACTAGCAAAAGAGCGATAAGAAAAAGCAGATCCACGGAAAACCACGCTGGTTGACTTGACAAGACACGACGAACTGGCAACAGACAAACAGGGAACACCGGAATAAATACCCAGGGACTAATGGGGAAAACGGGTGACACCTGGAGGTGGGTGGAGACAATCACAAAGACAGGTGAAACAGATCAGGGTGTGACACTTAATCCCCGGCACTCAGAAGAGAATGAGACTGTGATATAGAGGCCAACATGCAGGCACCCCAATGAAACTGCGGCAATTAGTAAATAAATCGCCTCTACCCTCTGTTTTACTGGTGAATGTACAATCACTGAAGAACAAACTGGACAAACTGTTTGAAACTATCCTATCAGCGGGCCCTAAAGAACTGTAATATATGTTTCTCTGAAACTTGGCTAAACAAGGACATGGATAATATACAGCGAGCTGGTTTTTCTATGCATCGGCAGGACAGAACGGCAGCATTGGGTAAGCTAAAAGGGGGTTGGTGTGTGTCTCTTTGTTAACAAAAGCTGGTGTGGGATTTATAATATTAAGGAAGTCTCAAGGTTTTGCCCGTCTGAGTTAGAATACCTATGATAAAATGCAGACCATACTATTAACCAAGAGTTTCCATCTATATTTTTTGCAGCTGTCTATTTACCACCACAAACCAATGCTGGCACTAAGACCGCTCTCAACTATAATGAACACGATGGGAGACAGAGAGCTGGTTTCAAGCGCAACCCAGGTAACTGGGTCCAGGAGCAGGCAGAAGGTTCTACACAGGGGGTCCAAAGAGGCAACAGTACAGGCAGGGAAAAGGCTAGTAACGTCGTCCGGGAGATCAGGCAATAGGGTGCTAGCCTATCAGATTTTCTGTTAAGGTACAGGCAGGGAATAGGCAAAAAGGTGTCATTAGTGAGGCAGGCAAAAACTATCATACACGGGAGGAGTAAATTACAGGAAAAACAGAGCTCCGAATAGAAGTGTGTCACAAAACAAACAATACCTCACAATGATGGGGTGCAAAGAACTGAACTAAATAGTGTGTGATAATGACATACAGGTGATCAGAATTCAGGTGATTGGGATCTGGAGAGTGAGCTGCGTTCAGGGGATCTACGTGTTTGGGAGTGTGAGTTGGAAGCAGACGTTACATCAACGAGCTGTATAGGGCCTTCAGAAAACAAGAAAATGCTCATCCAGAGCTGGCGCTCACAGTAGCTGGTGATTTTACTGCAGGAAAACTGAAATCTGTCTTACCTAATGCAACTAGAGGCGACAAAATTCTAAATCGCCTTTACTCCACACAAAGAGGCATACAAAGCTCTCCCTTGCCCTCCATACGGAAGTGGTCCGATGAAGTGGATGCTAAGCTACAGGACTGTTTCGCTAGCACAGACTGGAATATGTTCCGGGACTCATCCGATGGCATTGAGGAGTTTACCAGATCAGTCACCGGCTTCATTAATGTGCCCACGGTGACTGTACGTACATGTCCCAACCAGAAGCCATGGATTACAGGCACTGAGCTAACGGCTAGAGCTTTCAATGAGCGGGACACTAACCTGGACACTTATAAGAAATCCTGCTACGCCCTCTGACGAACCATCAAACATGCAAAGCATCAATACAGGACTAAGATCGAATCCACATCCAACGCTTGTCTCAAGTTTTGAGGGAGAGGGCAAAATCTTTGAAATTGTTGCATGATGCGTTTATATTTTTTTCAGTGCAAATGCCTTCTTTGCTCACTTCGAGGCTATTAACACTGAACCATGCGTGAGAGCAGCATCTGTTCCGGATGATCCCGCTACCCGTAGCCAATGTGAGTAAGACCTTTAAACAGGTACTGCTTGGTATTCGACCGCAAAACGCCACAAAGTGTTGTATGTATGGTCCAGTACTTCACTGGGCCGAGCTCCCTGCCATCCAGGACCTTTATACCAGGCGGTGTCAGAGGAAGGCCCTGAAACTTGTCAAAGACTAAAGCCACTCAAGTCTCTGCTACCGCACAACAAGTTGTACAAATGAACCAAGACGGGAACCAACAGGACCTCCAACAGGATTCCCAAGCCATAGTCCGGGAAGCTATTTGGTTAACTATTTGTATTGACCTTTTTTGCACTAACTACTGTTTACTATCGGTCACTTTATTCCTAGTTATATGTACTGTACATACAGTCAACTCCAACCTAAGTGTATGTAAACTTCCAACTTCAACTGTATCTACCTCAATTACCTCGTACCCCTGCACATCAACTCAGTACTGGTACCCTTGTATATAGCCAAGTTATCGTTACTCATTTTGTATCTATTACTTTTATTATTATGTTTTAGTTTTCTATTATCTCTCTATTTTCTTTCTCTCTGTATTGTTGGGATTGGCCCATAAGTACGCATTTCACTGTTAGTCCACACCTGTTGCTTACGAAGCATGTGACGAACACGATGTCACGCCCTGACCTTAGAGATCCTTTTAATTCTCTATTAGGTTAGGTCAGAGTGTGACTAGGGTGGGCAATCTATGTTTTCTATTTCTTTGTTGGCCGGGTATGGTTCCCAATCAGAGGCAGCTGTCTATCGTTGTCTCTGATTGGGGATCATACTTAGGCAGCCTTTTCCACCTGTAGTTTGTGGGATCTTGTTTTTGGTACTGTGCTGTTTAACCCTACTAGACGTTACGTTTCGTTTTGTATTTGTTGTTTTTTCGGTGTTTAATAAATGTAAATGTACACCTACCACGCTGCACCTTGGTCTGATCCTTCCATCGACGAACGTAACACACGATTTGATTTAATTTGACTTTCGGCAGGCATCGTGTAGCCTAGTTGCATAGAAACTAGGAAGGCTACCAATGTTATTCTAGGCCTTAAGTGGCACTTTTGCACTTTTTTATCTGAAAAATTATACTCACCAGCACTCACATTCATTTGATGTCAAGAGGTCAGCAGATCTGGAACATGTATTGAAAGCAGTGGCAAATTAATGTAAGAGGTTAAACTAGTTGATTAACACTGTTTGAATAAACTAAAGGCTTCATTCAAATCCACATTCAAATGTTGCCATTGTAAATAAATCAATTTTAAACTAAATGCTAAATCACAAGCGTAACACCTTTAGACCGCTGGCTGGTGATAATAATGTAATGACTTGGCAATGTAAACATTGCCGATTTATAAAATAAATGTTTGATGCAATAGCATACTAATCAGCTACAAATGTATTATTATTTTAGACCTGGACACAGAACCTCCTACACAGTTAATCTCTTTCCATAACATGTTGAGGCCAGCAATTGAGGAGAACAAGAGGCTCAATTAAAGTTGTTACAGGACTGCCCAGTTTCCCTGATGTTGCTATGGCAATCAAGCTGTTTTCACCATCCCTGTAACTGTCACTTCTGCAGAGAGATTGTTTTCTAAACTAAAACTCATAAATTACTACCTAAGAAGCATTAGACTCTCGGGCAGATATTCGCTTTTGAACACCTGAGTAAGCTCCACTCTTTGCACTGATGCCGTTGTAGCCTTGACCATGGCATTTGTTCGCTGATATCCCTCATACTTTAAGTCACATTCCTGAATCCCAAGAAACAAACACTTAGCTTCCTAGTATATATGGAAATGAAAAAGGTTTATAATTTACTTTTTGGAGGGTTACTGTCAAAATGATTTATTACATTTAAAGAAATTGACAACGATGACAGGCGCATGAGCCCCCAGATCTCGTGGGCCGACCTCCGCCTTGTGGGGGATGCGGCGAGTGTCCAATACGGCAGTGGCCTCAATGAGTTTGTATTTTAGAATGTATCCGGCTTTAATATTGGCAATGCAGTTGTTACGGCTGTTGATCTCTCTCTAACATTTCCCACTCGTCTCAGTGTGTTTTGCTTTTGTCTCGTTCATTTTTAATGAATTGTTTTAGGTGCAGATGTGAGGGTAGCAAATCAAGGGGACATTTAGCACTGGTAGACGGGTGACTATTGAGCCGATAAACCAAAGTAATGAAAACAGGGTTCCAATCTCACTGCCCTCCGCAGGACGTTTGTCTTCTTCCTTCAAAACAGAATGAGGTTGTGGCATTGTCAGAATGAAGTTGAGGCCCCAATTCAATCAATTGCCACATCTTCTCAAGTATAGGTGATGTTTCATTTCAATATCCAATGAAAATCTCCATGGGAGGCACAGTTTGTGGGGTTTGTCAGTTGTAACAATTTTAGCACCTCAAATATGGCATAAACATTCAGTGAACTTGCAGTACTGTTTTTCTCTGTGAGCAATTTATTGAATAGGGGCATTGCATTTATAGCAGCTGTCTCTGGTGTTAATTATAAATTGCATTGAATCATGGCCATTGGGTGTTTTGTTTGTGCTTCTGTTGACAGTAGGAGAGAAATATAACATTACATATGATTTGCTAGATACAAAAAACCTTTGGTGAAATAATTGCAACATTTGCGATGATGTCATACATTTAGAGTGGCTGGTGTGGAAAGCTTGAACCTAGGATGACTTATCGTCACTGGCATTACAGCTAGGTCAGGGTAGGGCATACATTATATTCAATCATTCTTTTTCTCACATCAAGGCCCATAAATAGGGAAGAACTGACATAGCCAAATGGCTCCCTCAGACACGGTTACTATACAAACAATGTGGTTGTGCTGACATCATAGCACTTTGGTTATATGAGGTCCATTAGGCCCCGACCACACTGTCCAAATCCTTGGCCAGTAAATGGGGACACACTTACGTAATGGGATAACCCATAGACCCACACAACCTCAGGCTTGGCACAGTGGTGGAGAACAAGAAAAAATGAGTCACTCTTTAGTCAGTGCCTAGGTGGCACAGTGAAGTGCCTAGTCTCGACCACACTGTTCATTATGTCTGGAGATAATTGTGAGGTAATCATGTGTTTTCAGACATTAGTATGTGAACGCAGGTTAAGTTGTGGTACATTTCAGACAGAGGATAAAGCTGGAGCAGACGTGACTCCGTAGCAGGATTTGCCCTGTGTTTCAAAGCGTTGTCAGTCGTCACATGTCATCACGGGCCCTATGTTAAATTGCCCTCATTCAACTTCTGATGAGGGATATATGTTTTGGGATTTCTGTCTTGTCTGAAGTCATTCCCTTATGCTTACAGTTGCAAAACTTGAAATGTAACTGTGTGTGTGTGTGTGTGTGGTTTACCTTGCATATGCTGCAGACAAACCAAGGAGGTGGTAGCCTCTGTTCCTACGCAGAGAGATTATTTTCAAACTATAAACATAGTCTCCATACAAACAATACTGCAGAGCCCACTCTCTGATTATAATGGTTATCATTTTGTATAATTGTATATCTGGATTGCATATATTATGTTATTTTTGTGGTACATGTGGGTTGTCTACCTACAGTCTGTCAAAGTGACAGCTGTAAACATACTTTTTGGCCCTGTTTTGAAAGAGTAGTGTAACCATATCCCAAGTTCTATGTTGCAGTTTAAATTGTCAGTTTAAAAGGTGGATAGCCATAGTTAGTTATGGGCAAGTTGTCAGAAAGACACTTTAATAGCATTTCTGTTTTAATTGATTTGGAAAGATTGTGGATGTACAGTTCTCCAAGTTGGCACCCCCTCCATCAAGCAAACTGAACACAACTGAACCCTCTTCAGCTCAACAGTGTGTGTTTACACTGTGGCTGGGGAACCCCTCTACTGGACACCGGAGGAACAGCTAATGTTCTGGCCCAGTCGACCAATCACAGGCAGTAGGTGGTGTTGATTAGCCACTATGGTATGTAAATAATATCGAAGGCTCCACGAACAACAGATTAGATACAGAAAAAATACTGTTATGGAGTATTTCATCTGCCATTACCTGTCACTACTAAGTTATCTATTTATAACCCATAAAGTAGGATACAGAGCTGTTAACCTGTGTGCTAAATTGTTCGAATAGATCCTTTCAAATACATATTCAAATACATCTTCCCCAAATGGCATTGTCCTTCTTTAGAAATCAGTTTGTGCGCCCCGTGTTGACTGTTAGCCAACAATACATTGCAATTAAGATGCTAATGTCGTCATTAATCATAAAAAAAAAAAAATACAAAATCCATTAAAAACATTTTGAAAACGGAAATGCATCGGGCTGAATGGAAACGGGACATCCTGCCTCACATAAAAAAACACGAATCAAGAAATTGAGGTGTAGATATAATGGTTTCAATTCCGAGAGTTTGTCGAGAGAGGCAACCCCTCGCTGTGAAAAGACAATCTTCCTAGCAGGGTGCCACCATCCACAATGCACTCTGTATGATGGGAGGAAATGAGCTCACTTAATAAAGCTTGTTTTATGATGACAAACTTTCACAAAGCAAATGGTAATGTAATCATCCTTTTGCAAAGAGATGTGTTGTTGATACACTATATCTGACAGATTAAATTAACCCATTTAGGCATCTAAATGGCTCTTTTTTTCAATGCGTTCTGGCGATATTTACAGTGCATTCGTAAAGCATTCAGACCCCTTTACTTTTTCCACATTTTGTTACATTACAGCCACATTCTAAAATGGATTAAATAAAAACATTTCCTCATCAATCTACTCACAATACCTCACAATGACAAAGCAAAAACAGGTTTTTAGAAATGGTTAGAAATGTATAAAGAATATAAAAAACTGAAATATCACATTTACATAAGTATTCAGACCCTTTGCTATAAGACTCGAAATTGAGTTTAGGTGCATTTCATTTAATCATCCTAGAGATGTTTCTACAACTTGATTAGAGTCCATCTGTAGTAAATTCAATTGATTTGACATGACTTGGAAAGGCACACACCTCTCTATATAAGATCCCAGAGTTGACAGTGCATGTCAGAGCAAAAACAAAGCCATGAGGTCAAAGGAATCATCTGTAGAGCTCCGAGACAGGATTGTGTCGAGGCAACAGATCTGGTGAAGGGTACCAAAAAAGGTCTGCAGCATTGAAGGTCCCCAAAAACACAGTGGCCTCCATTCTTAAATGGAAGAATTTTGGAACTACCAAGACACCGACACCGGCCTCGGGGGCGAACCGGAGGGCGAGGCGCAGGGCAATCCGGCCGGCAACGGTGAAATTCCCGCAGCAGTTCAGGATCCAAAACATCCGCAACCGGAACCCAGCACCTCTCCTCCGGACCATACCCCTCCCACTCCACGAGGTACTGAAGGCCCCCCGACCGACGCCTCGAAACCAGGATGGAACGAACGATGTACGCCGGGGCCCCCTCGATGTCCAAAGGGGGTGGAGGGAACTCCCGCACCTCAGATTCCTGGAGCGGACCAGCCACCACCGGCCTGAGGAGAGACACATGGAACGAGGGGTTAATACGATAATCAGAGGGAAGCTGTAATCTGTAACATACCTCGTTCACCCTCCTCAGGACTTTGAAGGGCCCCACAAAACCGCGGACCCAGCTTCCGGCAGGGCAGGCGGAGTGGCATGTTACGGGTCGAGAGCCAGACTGCGGTGACGGTCCGGGCTGATTTTCTGGCGACGCTCGGCTCGCTGGAGGTGTACACGGGCGGCCTCCCATGTCTCCTCCGCGCGCCTAAACCAGTCGTAAACCGCAGGAGCTTCAGTCTGACCCTGATGCCACGGCTGGAACCGGCTGGAACCCCAATACGCACTGAAAGGGGGAGAGGTTAGTGGAGGAGTGGCGAAGCGAGTTATGTGCCCAGGGCACGAACGCCTCCCACTCCCCCGGACGGTCCTGGCAATAGGACCGCAGAAACCTGCCCACATCCTGGTTGACTCTCTCTACCTGCCCGTTACTCTTGGGGTGAAAACCTGAGGTAAGGCTGATCGAGACCCCCAGACGTTCCATGAACGCCTTCCAAACTCTTGACGTGAACTGGGGACCCCGATCCGACACTCTATCCTCAGGCACCCTGAGACACTCTATCCTCAAGTGGTCCAACCTCTCTCCACGTCCTCCTCTCTCCACACGGTGTTTGCCCACTCCAGCGCTCTTCCTGTGAGACAGGAAACGAGCATGGCCACTCTCTCCCTTCCTGAGGGAGCTGGGTGCACAGTGGCCAGGTAGAGGTCCAGTTGTAACAGGAATCCCTGGCACTATGCTGCCGATCATACTCCCTGGGAAGGGACAGATGCATCCCACTGGAATTCTCTCCGGACGGGACGGGTGGAGACAACCCCGGTTGTACTGGTCGAGGCGAGACCAGTACAACCAGGGAGAGACTCCCTGTCTCTCCCAGCAGTCCATGGTTTGAACAATGCGATCCATCATGGCACCAAGTTGACTTAACATTGCCAAATGTTCCTGGACGTGCTCCTCGACTCCTCTAACTGGGGTACCTGCTGACTCCATGGTTTGGTGTGTAATTCTGTCAATGGTGTGTACGGGAGGCGAAGTCAGGTGCAGGAGAGCAGAGTGTAGTGAATAGGCGCACTTTAATTCCGTTCCAAAATAAACAGCACATAAAAATAATAACGTGCCAAAAAACACGGAACATGACAAAATAATCCACAAACCAAAACAAACAATTACACACAAAGACATGATGGGAAACAGAGGGCTAAATACATGTAGAATGATTAGGGAATGAAAACCATGTGTGTATGGGACAAAACAAATGGATATATGAAAAATGGAGCGGCGATGGCTAGAAAGCCGGTGACGTTGATCGCCGAACACCGCCCGAACAAGGAGAGGAGCCGACTTCGGCGGAAGTCGTGATATCTTTAGCTTGCAAGCCTCCCCCTTTTTCCTCCAAACATAACGATGGTCATTATGGCCAAACAGTTCTATTTTTGTTTCATCAGACCAGAGGACAATTCTCCAAAAAGTACGATCTTTGTCCCCATGTGCAGTTGCAAACCGTAGTCTGGCTTTTTTATGGCAGTTTTGGAGCAGTGGCTTCTTCCTTGTTGAGCGGCCTTTCAGGTTATGTCGATATAGGACTCGTTTTACTATGGATATAGATACTTTTGTACCTGTTTCCTCCAGCATCTTCACAAGGTCCTTTGCTGTTGTTCTGGGATTGATTTGCACTTTTCGCACCAAAGTACGTTCATCTCTAGGAGACAGAACTTGTCTCCTTCCTGAGCGGTATGATGGCTGCGTGGTCCCATGGTGTTTATACTTGCGTACTATTGTTTGTACAGATGAACGTGGTACCTTCAGGCGTTTGGAAATTGCTTCCAAGGATGAACCAGACTTGTGGAGGTCTACAATTTCTTGGCTGATTTCTTTTGATTTCCCCATGATGTCAAGCAAAGAGGCACTGAGTTTGAAGGTAGGCCTTGAAATACATCCACAGGTACACCTCCAATTGACTGAAATGATGTCAATAAGCCTATCAGAAGCTTCTAAAGCCATGACATAATTTTCTGGAATTTTCCAGCTGTTTAATGGCACAGTCAACTTAGTATATGTAAACCTCTGACCCACTGGAATTGTGATACAGTGAATTATAAGTGAAATAATCTGTCTGTAAACAGATTGTGTCATGTACAAAGTAGATGTCCTAACCAACTTGACCAAAACTATAGTTTGTTGACAAGAAATTTGTGGAGTGGTTGAAAAACGAGATTTAATGACTCCAACCTAAGTGGATGTAAACTTCCGACTTCAACTGTATATAAGAGCAACTTGGAATGTTACAGAAGATGGTCAAGTTGTATTTAGATTTTGTTTTTTTGACAACTCTCCTCACATTATTGAAATCTCCCAGCTCCCTCACACAGAAAAGTTTAAATATGAAATACGCTATTCACAGTGGCCCTATTCACACTATACTCCAGACTCCAACAATGCTCATCCTAATTTTGATATATTTCTTAATTCCATTCTTTTACTTTTAGAGTTGTGTGTATTGTTGTGAATTGTTAGATATTACTGCATTGTTGGAGCTAGGAATACAAGCATTTTGCTACACCCGCAATAACATCTACTAAATATGTGTATGTGACCAATACAATTTGATTTAGTTTGTACAATGCATTTGAGACAATGGTTGTGTTACTACTGATATTTGTGTGATACAACGGATGCTACAATGCTTATTTTATTATTTTTGTGCAGAAAACCTCTCACGACCATTGTGCCAAATGTGGTTGTACCGAGGTAATGTCAGGTTTAGGGGGCCAATGTCCACCAATATGAACTGCCTCTGCCTATGACACACAACCTATTAGCACAGTTAGAGAAATGGGATGAAGGGAGTGTAATAATGAAGAAGAGAAGAGGTCTGTCTGATGGGTCACTGGCACTTTTTATCATTGAGCACTTTGGGACCTCTGCTGTCTATCTTTTTTTCTGGCCTGAGAAGAGATATGTTGGCTATTGTTCCATTGCGGACCGTATCAAGAATTCCAAGAGGACTGCATGACATGACTTGTCACATACAAATCAAAGCGTATTGCTCTCTCCCGATTTCCTCCCCTGACAAAGACGTTAAGGGAACAATTTGACATTTTAACGAGAACCATTTCTTACTGTGATGAGGAAGCTTATTCTAAAGCACCACATTGTATTGTGCCAGTGAGTGGGTGGACATTTGGATAATTACGTCTCCATAGGTAGATGGGGTTTGAGTAGCTCAATGTTGGATCACACCGACTGCAAATGTCAATTCCAGCAGGTCCCTGCAGCTAAATTCATGGCCTTGCCTGAACTAGTCATTATTAATATTAGCTGGAAGAGTGCAACCTCTATGTTGTCAAATCGGCTTTGTAAAGATCACTTAAATCAATTATTTGTCAGCAATATTTGATGAGCCGAGCACAACCAGCAGCTGCCCTGCTTAAGTGTGAATCCTATGAAGAGTAGCACTGTAAACATGTAAACACAGAGTGGAGAACTGGAATTCACAGGGTTTACGTCATGTTTCTCAGTCTTTTCAACTCCCCTCAATTCACAGGAAGTCCACAAATATCAATTAATTTGCTCGTCTTGTTCTGATACATTTCCAGAACAAGACGTGCCTTTGAGCTGAGGCTTCTATGGGAGGTTATTCGTTATAATATACGTTTGAAAGGTCCAATGTAGCTGTTTTTATCTCAATATCAACTCATTTCAGCCAGGCCAAAACGCCATTATCCAAAACAGGTTGAAATTTCAGGTGTTCTTGTCACGTTCGTCGTATAGAGGAGACCAAGGCGCAGTGTGATTATAATACATCTTCCTTTTAATAAAGAAAAACCACGAAGAACACTAAACAAACTAACAAAATGAACAAAACGAACATGATGCTAACAATAACGAGTGCAGACATGCAACATCACATAGACAATAACCCACAAACCAAACTGGAAAATGGCAACTTAAATAGGATCCCCAATCAGAGACAACAATAAACAGCTGCCTCCGATTGGGAACCAATTCAGGCCACCATAGACCTACATATGCCTAGACTACACACACACACCTAGACATACAAAAACCCTAGACAATACAAAACAATCATACCCACCCTCGTCACACCTCACACCTCGTCACACCTGTGACAGTTCTTTTCAAACAGCTCTTACACTAAAAGCGCATTATCATAATTTTCTCAATTTCACAGTATTATTTCAACCTCATAATGTGGAAATATATATAAAACACCGGCAAATTGTGTTTTTGAGTGCACTGGGCCTTTAAGCTTGTGTAACATTGTATCCTTAAAACCTTTGAACGCTGCAATGTCAGGTTCACCTCTAAGCTTCGAAGACGGAAATCGCCTTTTCTTTAAAAGTACAGAAGAAGGTGAATAGTGAAGGAGTGTTTGCAATGCTTAGAAAAAGGTTGAAAGACAGATCAGTGGCAAAACCAAGGTCTTGTCTTTATGCAGTAGGTAAGCAATTCTAACTCAGTCAGCCAACATCTTTCATACTTCTACTCTCCCAAATACACATTCAAACGTTAACTTAAAACCATGTGTTCGAAGACTGATGAGCAATCGATCAAGAATGACACACAGTCTCTGCATACCTGAGGCAACTTATTCAGAGTTTTGTACAATGTGTGTATTTATGCCTCATTTGCATCTTTGCCACCTAGATGGAGTCTATGATCTGCCTCAGGGTGTTTTAATTCATTCAAATTTTATACTCCCACTTTCAAAGGGAAAACAATTTGGTGTCTGGCCCCCTTTAGCTTCCCTAACTTGATATTTAGCCCTCATTTTTGCTAAGTAAACAACCTGAACAATGGATAATCAGAAATTGGGATGATGGTGAGAGAGGCAGATGCTCCTCTGCATTGCAGATATTGCCGCCTCTGCTTCGAATCAATTGGAAATTAGCGCCGTTTCACAGCAGCTGCTGTTGTGTATTTATTTATTTTGCTGGAGTGTTCCCTCTTTTTTTTGTTGCTCTGAACATAGTTGCTGCATGGAGCCTCAGAGGCCTTTCAAAAAGAAAGGAGAAGGTTATGTCTGCGTTCAATTAACAATATTCGTGCAGTGCGAAGTTTGTTCAGGTGAAAAGTTTAGTCAAGTGTTTTCAAGAGTACAGGTTATTTTTCAGCGTGCGTGTGGTCTTTCCTCAGTTGAAACTGTATGCACTCTATGGAAATCTTCCTTGTTTTACCATAAGAACACATTATTATTTACAGGAACAACTTGGGTAACAGTTACAGAGAAGAAGAGGGGAGTTAAATACGTAACACCCATACTCCCCAGATGCCAGGGGATCTTTACTAACCACAGAGAGGACAGACTTTGGTTTAGATCTAGTCTAAAAGACGATTCCTACTTACAGCACAGCATTCAGAGCAGTTTGGAGTTTCAAAATAATAGCCATGAATCAAGTGTAAGTTGGTAAATGTTCTCTGTTGTCAACAAGCTGACTCCCCACTATGTTGACAGACTATGGAGGTCTACTTGAAGAAAGACCACACACACTACCATAACAGCATGTCACTGCAAATTACAATTATAGTATTGCGTGAATCATTTCTGATACAATGCAATGGGGGGGAATGGTTTCTATGGAAACCCCGTTATGAACCCCGTTATTAAACTGGTTGTTTGGAGCCTGGGTGTTGATTGGACGAGCAGCATTCCAAGCCGTGCTGTATTGGCTGTCACAGACATATGCCTGCTAACAGTTCCATCTGAAAATTATCACTGCGCCTTCATAAGAATATCATGTTCATGTTGCTGTCCGAATCATCTCTTGTATTTATCTCAACTTGCACATTATTTCCCGTTGTTTAAAGCCTAGCATTTAGTTTGGTGCAGCTGGGGTTAATACAAGCCTCACTCTCTGCCTGTCCTAATTAAGTGAAAGGTGCCTAGACTAACATCTTTTGAGCCAGTTGAAATCACGCATCAACGTCATTATTATGGACATTTCCAAATGAAGGTCAATTGAATTTAAATGTTTTCAATTCATGAAATACATGCAGGTAGTGTACTGTCATTCCAGGTTCAATGTTTGACATTAGTCATGAAGTTGGCTAGCTAGCTAGCAAGTGACACCAAAGTTATCCAGCCTGCATAGCAACCATATTATTTGGAAAGGACAACCTGTCCTTTTGCGTAGCAACTATGCAAAAAATAATGAACGACTGGGTCGCGTCTGTAGCAACATGACCAAAATAACTAACAACCAGACCTTTGTCCGGACTATATATTCTGGTGGAAGAATGAAATTGTATGTTCTACAACGAGTTGGTCAAAACTGTAACGTTCGTCTAATTCCTCCTCCTCGGATGAGGAGGAGCATGGATCGGACCAACACGCAGCGAGGTATGAAGACATGAATGAATTTATTAAACAAGACGAACACTGACACGAAATACACTTGAATAACTACAAAACAACAAAACGACGTAGACAGACCTGAACATGAGAACTTACAATAACACGAAGAACGCACGAACAGGAACAGCAACGGACACAGACACAGGAACAATCACCCACAAACAAACAGTGAGAACAGCCTACCTTAATATGGTTCTCAATCAGAGGAAACGTCAAACACCTGCCTCTAATTGAGAACCATATCAGGCAACACATTTAACCCAACATAGAAACACATAACATAGAATGCCCACCCCAACTCACGCCCTGACCAACTAAACACATACAAAAACAACAGAAAACAGGTCAGGAACGTGACAAAAACAAGTATTGTGATTGGTTGAGATGGGTTCTAAGCCATACTAAAATATGTAATTCATTGTTATTTTAATATGTTGGCAACAGTTTAATCAAAGCGATAAGGCACGCGAAGCAGTGCTGTATCATAAAAATACACTCACAGGTAAATGGGTTAACGAATAATACCATTTACCTGTGAGTGTATTCATGATACAGCACTGCCTATTGTGCCGTATTGCTTAATTATATGTGAGCAGTTGAATAGGGGTTGTAAATGTATAGATTTTTCACACTGGGCGCAACACAATGTTTTTTTAAACATATACATTTTTTATTTTATTTTTGTAAACAGATTGTGGTTTCAAATGACAGATTATTTGAATTCCAAGCACAGTTGAGTTTTTTTTATTTGATGGGGCCAAAAATGACTGTCTTCTGTCTCTCTAAGGATGTACTTTCTTTAGCCATCCTGCGTGCTGTCATCAAGGCTATTTTCTGAGTCCATGCTAAACCGGCTTATTATGTGTTTTTGTGTGGTTGTGATGCTGTGAAGTGTTTGACACGTGTTACATGGTCTTGTTTCATGAAGTGTTACATCACACAAGCTGAAAAGTTGAAACTTACTTGTTTACAAGCATATATTCAGTGTAACGTCACAGACAACCTACTGCCCAAAGTTCCCATATCTAATTCCCCAGGCAATTTTGAGGATTACAACTGGCACGCCACTTCAATTGAAGTGATCTTAATGCTGGCAGTCCAGCCAAGGCTTGCCAGCCAAGCGTTGACCCTTACCTCAACCTTCATTATCACTGTAAATCCATAAACACCCAGTCCAGAGCTAAAGTAGAGATGAAAAAGGTTATGTTCTGTATATATATTATTTTAATTAGAGCCCAGATGAAAACCATATGAGGAACCTTGGAAAGTTTACTCTTCATTACAACCAGAAAAGTCCAAAGAAGTGTCCCTTTTTATCGCCAAACTCCAACCCATAGAAATGTAAAGGTAGATTTAGCAATATAACATTACCGTGAGTAGCAGTTGACATTTGGAACAGAGTATGAACCCAGAGGCTAAACTCGTTGTCATTTGTTGTCACGCAGCTATCACATTGTACACGGGCCAGGCACACTTCTACAGTATGTAGATGCTTCACACTATCTGTGAGTGCAATCTCTTGGTTTGCACTCTCGGAACTTTTAGTTGCACATATTTTTATGATCATGTCATATCGCTGAGTCTCTGTGGAGATATTTTCAATCAGATTTTATGTGTAAGAGATAGTCAGGAAATGTGAGGTTTATACAGTTCTAAATTACAATGCCACTTACTGATCCCTAAAGCCATGCAGCATGAACTGGAAGTGTGGTGATACTGCCCCAAAATTAGATGAAACCATACAAAATCCTAATATGCAGCTCATTAAATATGGGGTTTACTGTGGACTACATTTAGTTGGGATAAGCAGTGTGGTCTGCTGCACAGAGGCTTGCCCATATACTAGACTTGAATGTTACTGTTATAATAAATGTACTTAAAAGTTATTAACTGTATACATGACATGTAACCCATGGGGCTTCACAGAGGCAAGCTTTTTTAAACTGGATGTTGAGTCAGATTACAACTCTACTGCTGTCTAACTCAGCTATGAATGAGTAAAAATGTTTTATTCAAATATATACAAGCAAGTGTGTTTGTGCTTCATATCTTTGTTTGACCACCATCCCTGCAAACCTCAAAAGTCATTCTACATGCGTCATCTCCTTTCACCTACTTACTGCAGTCGTGATTCTATGTTTTCATTTGGTCAGCTGGCTTGGTGGCTAATAGGCACAGCTGATTTGAACAGAGGTAAAGAGGTCACTTGTCATTTTGAATTGGTGTGCTAAATGTTTGGATAGGGACCAAGATGAGATGCTATCTTTTTGAGCTGCCAATGGTTTTTGTATTTATTTGTGGACTTAACTTGCTCTGTGCACGCCTACCACCCTACCATTGTACTGTGTAGTTGTTTTTATATATGATTGACAACTCAAGATCCAGCGCAGGTATGATGGATACAAGGAAACTGACAAATCCCAGGTCTGTCCCAATGATGAAGTATGCAATGCTGATTGCAAATTGCAAAGGAGATACCACACTGGCCTACAGGAGAACTTCCCAGATGAAGTAACTTAATTTGTTGATTTCTTATGCAGAAGCTAGAGTGATCTATAACCAAGGAACCTGCTACTAATGTTGAGAGAAAGGCAAGTGTCTTCACTGACATTTTCAACCTATCCCTGACCGAGTCTGTAATACCAACATGTTCCAAGCAGACCACCATAGTCCCTGTGCTCAAGAACACCAAGGTAACCTGCCTAAATGACTACCGACTCGTAGCACTCATGTCTGTAGTCATGAAGTGCTTTGAAAGGTTGGTCATGGCTCACATCAACACCATTATCCCAGAAACCCTAGACCCACTCCAATGTGCATACCGCCCCAACAGATCCACAGATGACGCTATCTCTATTGCACTCCACTCTGCCCTTTCCCACCTGGACAAAAGGACCACCTACGTGAGAATGCTATTCAATGACTAGAGCTCAGCGTTCAACACGATAGTGCCCTCAAAGCTCATCACTAAGCTACGGACCATGGGAATAAACACCTCCCTCTGCAACTGGATCCTGGACTTCCAGACGGGCCGCCCCCAGGTGGGCTCTTCGCTGGCCATGGCAGAACACTGACATTCCCGTCTTGCAGGAAATCACGCACAGAACGAGCAGTATGGCTGGTGGCATTGTCATGCTGGAGGGTCATGTCAGGATGAGCCTGCAGGAAGGGTACCACATGAGGGAGGAGGATGTCTTCCCTGTAACGCACAGCGTTGACATAGCCTGCAATGACAACAAGCTCAGTCCGATGATGCTGTGACACAACGCCCCAGACCATGACGGACCCTTTACCTCCAAATCGGTGTAACGCTCATTCCTTTGACGATAAACGCGAATCCGACCATCACCCCTGGTGAGACAAAACCGTGACTAGTCAGTGAAGAGCACTTTTTGCCAGTCCTGTCTGGTCCAGCGACGGTGGGTTTGTGCCCATAGGCGACATTGTTGCCGGTGATGTCTGGTGAGGACCTGCCTTACAACAGGCCTACAAGCCCTCAGTCCAGCCTCTCTCCGTCTATTGCGGACAGTCTGAGCGCTGATGGAGGGATTGTGCGTTCCTGGTGTAACTCGGGCAGTTGTTGTTACCATCCTGTACCTGTCCCGTAGGTGTGATGTTTGGATGTACCGATCCTGTGCAGGTGTTGTTACACGTGGTCTGCCACTGCGAGGGCTATCAGCTGTCCGTCTCGTCTCCCTGTAGCGCTGTCTTACGCTTCTCACAGTACGGACATTGCAATTTATTGCCCTGGCCACATCTGCAGTCCTCAGGCATGCTGCAAGGAGGCATAAGGCACATTCACGCAGATGAGCAGGGACCTTGGGCATCTTTCTTTTGGTGTTTTTTAGAGTCAGTAGAAAGGCCTCTTCAGTGTCCTAAGTTTTCATAACTGTGACCTTAATTGCCTACCGTCTGTAAGCTGTTAGTGTCTTTACGACCGTTCCCCATGTTCATTAATTGTTCATGGTTCATTGACCAAGCATGGGAAACAGTTTTTTTATTATTATTATTTTTTTTATCCCATTTTCTCCCCAATTTTCGTGGTATCCAATCGCTAGTAATATCTTGTCTCATCGCTACAACTCCCGTACGGGCTCGGGAGAGACGAAGGTCGAAAGCCATGCGTCCTCCGAAGCACAACCCAACCAAGCCGCACTGCTTCTTAACACAGCGCGCCTCCAACCCGGAAGCCAGCCGCACCAATGTGTCGGAGGAAACACCGTGTACCTGGCCCCCTTGGTTAGCGCGCACTGCGCCCGGCCCGCCACAGGAGTCGCTGGAGCGCGATGAGACAAGGATATCCCTACCGGCCAAACCCTCCCTAACCCGGACGACGCTATGCCAATTGTGCGTCGCCCCACGGACCTCCCGGTCGCGGCCGGCTGCGACAAAGCCTGGGCGCGAACCCAGAGACTCTGGTGGCGCAGCTAGCACTGCGATGCAGTGGGGAAACAGTTTTTAAACCCTTTACAATGAAGATCTGTGAAGTTATTTGGATTTTACGAATTATCTTTGAAAGACAGCGTCCTGAAAAAGGGACGTTTTCATTTTTTGCTGAGTTTACATGTACATTTACCTCAATGTACCGGTACCCCCTCTATATAGCCCCGTTACTGTTATTTTATAGTTGCTCTTTCATTATTTGTTGATTATTCTTTTCTTCTTTTTTAGAATGTTTACATTTTTCTATTTATTGTTTATTTAGTAAATACTTTCTTAACAATTTATTTTTGGTAAACTATGCATTGATTGTTTTGTCACACATTTATGATAGCAAATTTCAATAAAAATAAAAAAAACTACGTTTTCATCTTTTGAGCTTCTAGTCATGAAATCTATGCGGCCTACTCAATCACTTTTTATAGCTACTGTTTACAGGCCTCCTGGGCCATATACAGCGTTCCTCACTGAGTTCCCTGAATTCCTATCGGACCTTGTAGTCATAGCAGATAATATTCAAATTTTGGGTGATTTTAATATTCACATGGAAAGTCCACAGACCCACTCCAAAAGGCTTTCGGAGCCATCATCGACTCAGTGAGTTTTGTCCAACATGTCTCTGGACCTACTCACTGTCACAGTCATACTCTGGACCTAGTTTTGTCCCATGGAATAAATGTTGTGGATCTTAATGTTTTTCCTCATAATCCTGGACTATTGGACCACCATTTTATTATGTTTGCAATCGCAACAAATTATCTGCTCAGACCCCAACCAAGGAGCATCAAAAGTCGTGCTATAAATTCTCAGACAACCCAAAGATTCCTTGATGCCCTTCCAGACTCCCTCTGCCTACCCAAGGACGTCAGAGGACAAAAATCAGTTAACCACCTAACTGAGGAACTCAATTTAACCTTGTGCAATACCCTAGATACAGTTGCACCCCTAAAAACTAAAAACATTTTTCATAAGAAACTAGCTCCCTGGTATACAGAAAATACCCGAGCTCTGAAGCAAGCTTCCAGAAAATTGGAACGGAAATGGCGCCACACCAAACTGGAAGTCTTCCGACTAGCTTGGAAAGACAGTACCGTGCAGTATCGAAGAGCCCTCACTGCTGCTCGATCATCCTATTTTTCCAACTTAATTGAGGAAAATAAGAACAATCCAAAATGTATTTTTGATACTGTCGCAAAGCTAACTAAAAAGCAGCATTCCCCAAGAGAAGATGGCTTTCACTTCAGCAGTAATAAATTCATGAACTTCTTTGAGGAAAAGATCATGATCATTAGAAAGCAAATTACGGACTCCTCTTTAAATCTGCGTTTTCCTCCAAAGCTCAGTTGTCCTGAGTCTGCACAACTCTGCCAGGACCTAGGATCAAGAGAGACACTTAAGTGTTTTAGTACTATATCTCTTGACACTGATGAAAATAATCATGGCCTCTAAACCTTCAAGCTGCATACTTGACCCTATTCCAACTAAACTACTGAAAAAGCTGCTTCCTGTACTTGGCCCTCCTATGTTGAACATAATAAACGTCTCTTTATCCACCGGATGTGTACCAAACTCACTAAAAGTGGCAGTAATAAAGCCTCTCTTGAAAAAGCCAAACCTTGACCCAGAAAATATAAAAAACTATCAGCCTATATCGAATCTTCCTGTCCTCTCAAAAAAAATTGAAAAAGCTGTTGCACTGCAACTCACTGCCTTCCTGAAGACAAACAATGTATACAAAATGATTCAGTCTGGTTTTAGACCCCATCATAGCACTGAGACTGCACTTGTGAAGGTGGTAAATTACCTTTTAATGGCGTCAGACCGAGGCTCTGCATCGGTCCTTGTGCTCCTAGACCTTAGTGCTGCTTTTGATACCATTGATCACCACATTCTTTTGGAGAGATTGGAAACCCAAATTGGTCTACACGGACAAGTTCTGGCCTGGTTTAGATCTTATCTGTCGGAAAGATATCAGTTTGTCTCTGTGAATGGTTTGTCCTCTGACAAATCAACTGTAAATTTCGGTGTTCCTCAAGGCTCCGTTTTAGGACCGATATTGTTTTCACTATATATTTTACCTCTTGGGGATGTCATTCGAAAACATAATGTCAACTTTCACTGCTATGCAGATGACACACAGCTGTACATTTCAATGAAACACGGTGATGCCCCAAAATTGCCCTCGCTAGAAGCCTGTGTTTCAGACATTTATTTTATTTTATTGTTTACATTTTATTTATCTGTTATTTTACCAGGTAAGTTGACTGAGAACATGTTCTCATTTACAGCAACAACCTGGGGAATAGTTACAGGGGAGAGGAGGGGGATGAATGAGCCAATTGTAAACTGGGGATTATTAGGTGACTGTGATGGTTTGAGGGCCAGATTGGGAATTTAACCAGGATACCGGGGTTAACACCCCTACTCTTACGATAAGTGCCATGGGATCTTTTATGACCTCAGAGAGTCAGGACACCCTTTTAACGTCCCTTCCGAAAGACGGCATCCTACACAGGGCAGTGTCCCCAATCACTCTCCTGGGGCATTGGGATATATATATATATTCTTTAGACCAGAGGAAAGAGTGCCTCCTACTGGCCCTCCAACACCCCTTCCAGCAGCATCTGGTCTCCCATTCAGGGACTGACCAGGACCAACCCTGCTTAGCTTCAGAAGCAAGCCAGCAATGGTATGCAGGGTGGATAATAAGGAATAAGGAAGTGGATGGCTGCAAACTTTCAACTTGTAAACTCGGACAAAACAGAGATGCTTGTTCTAGGTCCCAAGAAACAAAGAGATCTTCTGTTGAATCTGGCAATTAATCTTGATGGTTGTACAGTCGTCTCAAATAAAACTGTGAAGGACCTCGGCGTTACTCTGGACCCTGATCTCTCTTTTGACGAACATATCAAGACTGTTTCAAGGACAGCTTTTTTCCATCTACGTAACATTGCAAAAATCAGAAACTTTCTGTCCAAAAATGATGCAGAAAAATGTATCCATGCTTTTGTTACTTCTAGGTTAGACTACTGCAATGCTCTACTTTCCGGCTACCTGGATAAAGCACTAAATAAACTTCAGTTAGTGCTAAACACGGCTGCTAGAATCCTGACTAAAACCCCCAAAAATTATCATATTACTCCAGTGCTAGCCTCCCTACACAGGCTTCCTGTTAAGGCAAGGGCTGATTTCAAGATTTTACTGCTAACCTACAAAGCATTACATGGGCTTGCTCCTACCTATCTTTCCGATTTGGTCCTGCCGTACATACCTACACGTACGCTACGGTCACAATACGCAGGCCTCCTAATTGTCCCTAGAATTTCTAAGCAAACAGCTGGAGGCAGGGCTTTCTCCTATAGAGCTCCATTTTTATGGAACGGTCTGCCTACCCATGTGAGAGACGCAGACTCGGTCTCAACCTTTAAGTCTTTATTGAAGACTCATCTCTTCAGTGGGTCATATGATTGAGTGTAGTCTAGCCGAGGAGTGTGAAGGTGAACGGAAAGGCTCTGGAGCAACGAACCGCCCTTGCTGTCTCTGCCTGGCCGGTTCCCCTCTCTCCACTGGGATTCTCTGCCTCTAACCCTATTACAGGGGCTGAGTCAATGGCTTACTGGTGCTCTTCCATGCCGTCCCTAGGAGGGGTGCGTCACTTGAGTGGGCTGAGTCACTGACGTGATCTTCCTGTCTGGGTTGGCGCCCCCCCCCATGGGTTGTGCCGTGGCTGAGATCTTTGTGGGCTATACTCGGCCTTGTCTCAGGATGGTAAGTTGGTGGTTGAAGATATCCCTCTAGTGGTGTGGGTCTGTGCTTTGGCAAAGTAGGTGGGGTTATATCCTGCCTGTTTGGCCCTGTCCGGGGGTATCATCGGATGGGGCCACAGTGTCTCCTGACCCCTCCTGTCTCAGCTTCCAGTATTTATGCTGCAGTAGTTTATGTGTCGTGGGGCTAGGGTCAGTCAGTCTGTTATATCTGGAGTACTTCTCCTGTCTTATCCGGTGTCCTGTGTGCATTTAAGTATGCTCTCTCTAATTATTTCTTTCTTTCTCTCTCTCGGAGGACCTGAGCCCTAGAACCATGCCTCAGGACTACCTGGCATAATGACTCCTTGCTGTCCCCAGTCCACCTGGCCGTGCTGCTGCTCCAGTTTCAACTGTTCGGCCTGCGGCTATGGAACCCTGACCTGTTCAGGGTGCTACCTGTCCCAGACCTGCTCTTTTCAACTCTCTAGAGACAGCAGGAGCGGTAGAGATACTCTTAATGATCGGCTATGAAAAGCCAACTGACATTTACTCCTGAGGTGCTGACTTGTTGCACCCTCGACAACTGCTGTGATTATTATTATTTGACCATGCTGGTCATTTATGAACATTTGAACATCTTGGCCATGTTCTGTTATAATCTCCACCCAGCACAGCCAGAAGAGGACTGGCCACCCCTCATAGCCTGGTTCCTCTCTAGGTTTCTTCCTAGGTTATGGCCTATCTAGGGAGTTTTTCCCAGCCACCGTGCTTCTACACCTGCATTGCTTGCTGTTTGGGGTTTTAGGCTGGGTTTCTGTACAGCACTTTGAGATATCAGCTGATGTAAGAAGGGCTAAATAAATACATTTGATTTGATTTTGATTTGATAAACTGAAATCAGGCTAATTATTTGAATTTTAGCAAACAGGAAATGGAGGACTTTCTTCATATTGCACCTTTTTTATATCGTGCTGACTACTGTCTGTTGTGTTTAGGAGGATTCACATTCATATCTTTGCTACTTTTCAGTTGGACTCACTTAACCAATTTCATAGATTAAAGGTGGGAAAAAGACAGTAACATAAAACGGTGAGTCAAATGGGTTTGTAGTAACGCCGACTACTGCCTCTGCATGTTAAATCCATAGATTATGGCCTAATGAATTTATACTGAACAAAAATATTAATGCAACATGCAGCAATTTCAACTATTTTACTGAGTTACAGTTCATGTTTCGGAAATCAGTGAATTGAAATTAATTAATTCGGCCCTAATCTATGGATTTCACATGACTGGGCAGGGGCGCAACCATGGGTGGGCCTGGGAGGGCATATGCCCACCCACTTGGGAGGCAGGCCCATCTACTAGGGAGCCAGGCCCAGTCAATCAGAATGAGTTTATCCCCACAAAAGTGCTTTATTACAGACAGAACTACTCCTCAGTTTCATCAGCTGTCCAGGTGGCTGGTCTCAAACGATCCCACGGGTGAAGAAGCTGGGCTGCTGTGGATACACGTGGTCAGTGGTTGTGAGGCCAGTTGGACGTACTGACAAATTCTCTAAAACGACATTGGAGGCAGCTTATGGTAGGGAAATTAACATTCAATTCTTTGGCAACAGCTCTGGTGAACATTCCTGCAGTCAGCATGCCAATTACACGCTCCCTCAAAACAGTGACATCTGTGGCATTGTGTTGTGTGAAAAAACTGCATATTTTAGTGGCCTTTTATTGTCCCCAGCACAAGGTGCACCTGTGTACTGATCATGCTGTTTATTCAGCTTCTTGATATGCCACACCTGTCAGATGGATGGATTATCTTGGCAAAAGACAAATGCTCACCAACTGGGATGTAAACAAATGTGTGCACAAAATTGAAGAGAAATAAGCTTTTTGTGCATATGGAAAATTCCTGGGATATTTTATTTCAGCTCATGAAACATGACTATATTTCAATTGACTGATTTCCTTATATGAACTGTAACTCAGTAAAATCGTTGAAATTGTTCTATTTATACTTTTGTTCAGTTATATTTGTAACAAGTACCACTGCCTGTCTGGGATATATGGGCGGCAGGTAGTCTAGTGGTTAGAGCCTTGGACTAGTAACCGAAAGATTGTAAGATCGAATCCCCAAGCTGATAAGGTAAAAATCTGTCGTTCTACCCCTGAACAAGGCAGTTAACCCACTTTTCCTAGGCCGTCAATTGAAAATAAGAATTGGTTCTTAACTGACTTGCATAGTTAAATAAAGGTAAAAAAATATGTATTACGCCGACTACTACCTTTGTTGTGTGTAATAGTAGCGCCGAATGCCACTACTTGAGTTATGCGCCAATAGCGCCAAATTCTGCTGTCTGTTAGCACTGACTCTTCATATATGGTGTTGTCTATGATATAGGCCCACGTGTCTGTTAGGCATGATGCTGCTCTCTCTGTTAACTGAATATAGGAAGTGCTGATGAGGCAGATGTATTATCTCTAGCTGGTTATCTGCTATATTGATTACCAAAGATGTTTCTCAACATGCTATTGATATTATTGTCGGAATTGTTAATGCAGTAACGCTAGATATCCACCATCCACCACCAAGTACTGTATATATTTTTTCCCTAGGGGCCCCTCAAAATACATGGTCGTGTGTGGCAGCACTGATAATCTTTTCAAAGTTTTGGTTACGGTTAACACAGTAATCATATCAACTCATGTTTAAGCAGTCCCAAGCATTGTGTAACTCATATTTCAACTGCGCTAGCTACTAATACTCACTCACTCTCATGTCTAGTGAGGCCCAGTCATGAATAAAGGAGCAGGAGGGCTACAGTATGTTGAATGTGTATCTGACACTGCCATGTCGGGCCCTCGCCAGGATTATAATTCTCTGAGCAAGGGCATCAGAGCTGAAAACATCCAGTAGTAAATAACATGTAGGTGTCTGATCCTCTGTTTAATGCTGACTCGGAGATAACCGATGATCCTTCAGCTCATCAACAATGCTAGAACAGCCACCAACCGCACTCCCACTGCCTTTTGATTTCAAATGCAACGACGTGCTCAATAAAAAAAAGGATCATTGCTAATAAATTATCATGTGATCCCTTCTCTCTCTTTCCCTCCCCTCCATCCGGCATCATAAAAGTTATCTTTGAAATGTGAAGCCTTATCTGAGGCACGGAATGAAATGAAGTTCTCACAAGAAACGTAGATTTAAAAAAAGGCAGCTGACTGTCAACATGCTGGTGATGTTATCTCGACCAAGAGAGAAAAGTACTAATTAAAATGTGTACTTTCTTCTCTCCTCCAGCTCTCATGTTTTAGTTCTTACAGAGCAGTGGCACCGTTTCCAGTTTCTTGTCAAGTCTGTTGGCTTGGATAGAGATTAAATGGGTAATTCTTACAAAAGGTTGGCAGGCAGTTACACTATTCTGCATTAATGTATTTCAGTAAAATTGTATTTTTGGTTGGTATCCTGGAAAACCAATAATGTTTGATAGGGCTCAATGTTAAAATAATCTTAATGTTATTAAAGACTTTGACATACTGTATGTACTATAACCTTAGATCAGACAAATTATTTTATAATTTTTTCAACTTGTGTGTTTGTTGGAATGATAGTTTAGCAGAAGAGTTGTACCTTCATTCAATCAATGACATTGTTAGTCATTAATGATTTTTAGATCCAGCTATTACAGCTATTAAAGCATTGTGAAACCACATGAATTCTTACCTTATTTTGCAGCTGACCCTATTGTGTTGTTTCTACAATTTCTTGCACTTGTTTTGAAAAATGATAGCTCTTAAAGGGGACCCTAGTATGTACCTTATGGCTATTTTCTTCTTGGAAATCCAATGACAAACACCTACCATCTGCCAAGATGTATGGCCTCAAATGATGTGCCTTTTCTGCAGCCTCTTTCTTGATGGCACTTGGGGAGGAAAGCTAGTTATGAGAAAGTAAAGTGGCTGTGCTTGTGAGCTATTGCCTTGTGTAGCTTCAGCAGAGATCAATTAGTATTTGTGAGAGCTGAGAGGAGAAAAGAAGAAGAACATCTACTATTGGGAGTAATATCAGAGTTTGGCTAGTAGTTTGTCTGTGCCCAATGATACATGGGAGTACAATTTTCCAGCCATGTTTGTGGTCTAGAATGTTATATATCCTGTGAAAGGAAACACAGTTTTTCATGTATGGATATTTTGACATTTTGCTTTCTTGAATCATATCTCTCTCTACTATAAATTACCACTTGAAAGCTAACTAAAAGGAGCTGCCAGATTTTACCACCCGTCAGAAGATCAATTCAACTTTGTTGACATGACACTGCTGTAGAGTGCTTTAAACGTATCACTTCCAAGACTAAAATACAGTTTTGGTCAGTCCACTGAATTATTTCCCCATGGAGGCTCGTCATTCTAAACTTCACTGGGTCCATCTTGTGAAATAAATAATGAATGGCTCTCCTTCCAGCGGCCCTGCGGCTATCAGAGGAAGCACAGAGAAAGAGAAACATTGCATGTTTGCTTTGAGAAGGGTCTGCAGCATTTATAACCCGCAAGGGCAAGCAGAGCTATTTTCTTTAACAATTTTCCTTCTCCCTTTGGTGACAACTTGTCAGTTATATCTACAGGACAAATATTAATTGAAGTGGAGAGTCAGTGAATGCTCCTTTTTAATGTTTGCAGGCACATGCTGTGTACTGGAAGTCTGTATGGATGTGAATACCACCAATAAATTAGCATCAATGCTCTGCATAGCTTTGTTATATTAACCAAAAAATGTATTAACTTAAAAAATGTAATAAAGACATAGTATTTTAATCCTATTTAATATTACACGTTTCTCTAAGTCTGACAAAATGGAAGTAAGTAATCTACAAAAATAAATACACGATTTAACTGCTTTCCTACTTTCAAAAGGCAAATGCTGTCAACCAAAGTGTTGAGTTTTCAATCGTGTCCCACCTTATACCTCATGCGTTAGTCTGTCCACATACAGTGCCTTCAGAAAGGTTTGTGTTACAAAATGGGATTAAAACTGATTTAATTGTATTTTTTTGTCAACGATCTACACAAAATACTGTCAAAGTAGAAAAAAATTATAACATTTGTCAAAAGTTATGAAAAATAAAACACATATCTTGAGTAGAAAAGTATTCGACCCCCTGAGTCAATACATGTTAGAATCACCTTAGTCAGCAATTACACTTGTGAGTCTTTCTGGGTAAGTCTCCAAGAGCTTTCCACACCTGGATTGTGCAAAATTTGCCCATTTAGTCTTTTGACACTTCTTCAAGCTTTGTCAAGTTGGTTGTTGACCATTGCTACACAACGATTTTCAGGCCTTGCAATAGATTTTCAAGTAGATTTAAGTGAAAACTGTAACTCGGCCACTCAGGAATATTCCCTGTCTTCTTGGTAAGCAACTCTAGTGTAGATTTGGCCTTGTTTTAGGTTATTGTCCTACTGAAAGGTGAATTCAACTCCCAGTGTCTGGTGGAAAGCAGACTGAACCAGGTTATCCTCTAGGATTCTGTCTGAGCTTAGCTCCATTTCTTTTTTTTTATCCTGAAAAACTTGATTACAAGCATACTCATAACATGATGCAGCCACCACGATGCTTGAAAATATTGAGAGTGGTACTCAATAATGTGTTGCTCCAAACATACCACGTTCTATTCAGGACAACAATTGAATTGCTTTGCCACAATTTCTGCAGTATCACTGCAAATCAGGATGCTTGATTTGGAAGCTTTCTTCTTTTCACTCTGTCATCTGAGTTAGGAAGGACGCCTGTATCTTTCTAGTGACTGGGTGTATTGATACACCATCCAAAGTGTAATTAATAATAACTTCACCATGCCCAAAGGGATGTTCAATGCCTGCTTTTTTTTACCCATCTACCAATACTGTAGGTGCCATTCTTTCCAAGGAATTGGAAAACCTCCCTGGTCTTTGTGGTTGAATCTGTGTTTGAAATTCACTGCTCGACTGAGGGACTTTACAAATAATTGTATGTGTGCGGTACAGATATGAGGTAGTCCCCAAAAAATTATGTTAAACACTATTATTGCACACAGTGAGTCCATGCAACTTATTATGTGACTTGTTAAGCACACTTTAAGCAAGGGGTTGAAAACTTGACTCAAGACATTTCAGCTTTTCATGTTTAATTTGTAAACATTGCTAAAACCACAATTCCATTTTGCCATTATGGGGTATTCTGTGTAGGCCAGGGGGGAAAACACTTCATTAAATCAATTTTCAATTCAGGCTGTAACACAACAAAATGTGGAAAAAGTCAAGGGATGTGAATACTTTCTGAAAGCACTGTACATTTACATCTGAACGTTCTCCTGAACAGGCCCATGTTGGAGATGGAGATATGAGGCCTTTTCCCAGAAGTCTTAGCTTGTCAAACAGCTGCGGGGTCATGGTTGATCTGAGTCGTGGGGGACTATTTCCCATTTAATCCCTCAAGATTGTTTTGTGTACCAAGAGCAAAAGATTCCATAATAAAGACAAACCTAATTTGTTTTCAGTTTGAGCAGGGGGCTTTGGTTAAACAATACTGTATGTGTTTCATGTTTGAACACCCTACATTGGCTCCCTGATGGCTCCTACAGTACTCACTGTAAGGGGTATTTTGAGACACTTAATATGCAGTCACCTGAATTCAAATTTGATGAACAAGAAAGTTTAGATGAGGTAAGGCTTTGGAAAGACTTCAGGTATTTAAGATTTCAATAGAGCTCTGTGAGTGACGTGTTTTGACGTTGTAAGAATGTTATGTGGGGACGTACACCTCCACACTATTTCCCATTACACGATTCAACCCTTGTTCCTCCATCCATCCATGCAGCCCCAATCTCACCGAATGGTCCCTCCAATCGCAGATAAAAATCTAAAGTGAACGTGACCCCGGGACATTGTTGCAGTTAACTTTCTGTGTCCTGGCTTTCCCAAGGAATGTGTCGCCTGAGGCAGACTTTGACTAAGAACACGTCGATATTACATTTTCGGGGTTAGTCATTCAGTAAAGACATTAGGTAGCACTTTACTTGGCACCCAGTGTCAACACGTTATGATAGGGTCATAACTATGTCATAATGTCATAACAGCTGACATAACCTGTCATAATATGGTCATAACGCTGTCATGACCCATATATTTATTTACACTTGTTGTGACAAATATTGTGTTATTTTATGGCTGGTTAGTGTGAAAATCCCAATAAGTTCCATTTGTTTGAAAGTTTCTCTTCAATCTTTTATAATGAAGTATCTCTTTTTTTTCATCATTTTAAGTAACTTGTAGAAAATGCACTTTATGACACTGTCATGAAACATTATGACCCTCCTGTGTCACTTTACTTGGACTAAGAAAATAACCGTTATGACACTGCCAAGAAGCATTATGACCATCATAATCATTTAAGCCAGATAGGCCTATCACGTACAGTACATGCCCTTATGTCAGTCGTCAGTCAAATAGAGGGTGTCTTGTCCTGAAATCTCCTGAAATCTGCTCCTGCATTCATCCCAGTCATCAGCAACAGAGCATTTGGGGTGACAACTAGGCTGACATCAATGTGTGTGCAATTACAATGATAATTTAACATGGTCCATTTTTGTAATATCTTTTTTTAATAGAACATAAACATACTGTTGACACCTAGGCTATGGTGTAAGGGAATGTTTTGCCTTGTGTGGTAGGTTATATGGGTTTTGACACTTATGTAAGTGTCATAACCAGCCATAAAATAACACTGTCACAACAAATCGAAATATGTGTCATGACAGTATTATGACCGTATTATAGCATGTTATGTCAGCTGTTATGACATATTATGACTAGAGGTCGACCGATTAATCGGCATGGCCAGTTAATTAGGGCGGATTTCAAGTTTTCATAACAATCGGTAATCTGCATTTTTGGACACCGATTATGGCCGATTACATTGCATTCCACGAGGAAACTGCATGGCAGGCTGACCACCTGTTACGCGAGTGCAACAAGGAGCCAAGGTAAGTTGCTAGCTAGCATTAAACTTATCTTATAAAAAACAATCAATCTTAACATAATCACTAGTTAACTACACATGGTTGATATTACTAGGTTATATAGCTTGTCCTGCGTTGCATATAATCAATGCGGTGCCTGTTAATTTATCATCGAATCACAGCCTATTTCGCCAAACGGGGGATGATTTAACAAAAGCGCATTCGCAGAAAAAGCACCATCGTTGCACGAATGTACCTAACCATAAACATCAATGCCTTTCTTAAAATCAATACACAGAAATATATATTTTTAAACCTGCATATTTAGTTAAAAGAAATTCATGTTAGCAGGCAATATTAACTAGAGAAATTGTGTCACTTCTCTTGTGTTGATTGCACGCAGTCAGGGTATATGCAACAGTTTGGGCCGCCTGGCTCGTTGCGAACTAGTTTGCCAGAATTTTACATAATTATGACATAACATTGAAGGTTGTGCAATGTGCAATGTAACAGCAATATTTTCATATTTCAGTGCAAGAATAAACGTTTTGTTTTCGAAATTAGTTTATGAATTTGACCATATTAATGGCCAAAGGCTCGTATTTCTGTGTTTATTATATTATATTTAAGTCTATGATTTGACATTTGATAGAGCAGTCTGACTGAGCGGTGAGCTCACCATTTATCGAAATAATTGAGTAAAACACTTTCTAGTTATCGAAAGTAATCCAATAGGTAGTTTGTGCATGCCGCCATGATTTTTTAGCTTCAACAAAAGATAACAAGAGGAGACAAGATGAGTTTGGTCTGTTTGCAGTATTCATGCTGAAGGGGGTGTTTCGTCTACCATCATTCACTTCCTTTCATTCACTTCTGGAAGTTTACTCGTGTAACGCTCGTCTTCGGGTGAAAGAGAAGAGGACCAAGGCGCAGCGTGGTAAATGTTCATGATGATGAATTTTAATGATAATCCAACAAACAGAACACTAACAAAATACAAAACAACAAACGAAGTGAACAAACGAACGAAACAGTACCGTGTGGCAAACAAACACAGACACGGCAACAATCACCCACAAACAAACAGTGAAAACAGGCAACCTTAATATGGTTCCCAATCAGAGACAATGACAAACACCTGCCTCTGATTGAGAACCATATTAGGCCAAACAATAAACCCAACATAGAAACACATAACATAGAATGCCCACCCAGCTCACGTCCTGACCAACTAAACAAAGACTGAACAAAGGAAATAAGGTCAGGAACGTGACAGTATCCCCCCCCCCAAGGTGCGGACTCCGGCCGCAAAACCTGAACCTATAGGGGAGGGTTTGGGTGGGCATCTGTCCACGGAGGCGGCTCTGGCTCTGGACGTGGCCCCCACCCCACCATAGTTAATCCCCGCTTTCGTGACCTCCTCTTAATGGCGACCCTCCAAATTAACCCCACTGGACTAAGGGGCAGCACCGGACTGAGGGGCAGCACCGGACTGAGGGGCAGCACCGGACTGAGGGGCAGCTCTGGACTGAGGGGCAGCTCTGGACTGACTGACGGCTCTGGCAGGTCATGGCTGACTGACGGCTCTGGCAGGTCATGGCTGACTGGCGGCTCTGGCAGGTCATGGCTGACTGGCGGCTCTGGCAGGTCATGGCTGACTGGCGGCTCCTGGCTGGCTGGCGGCTCTGGCGGCTCTGGCGGCTCCTGGCTGGCTGGCGGGTCTGGCGGCTCCTGGCTGGCTGGCGGCTCTGGCGGCTCCTGGCTGGCTGGCGGCTCTGGCGGCTCCTGTCTGGCGGGCGGCTCTGGCGGCTCCTGTCTGGCGGGCGGCTCTGGCGGCTCCTGTCTGGCGGGCGGCTCTGGCGGCTCCTGTCTGGCGGGCGGCTCTGGCGGCTCCTGTCTGGCGGGCGGCTCTGGCGGCTCCTGTCTGGCGGGCGGCTCTGGCGGCTCCTGACTGGCGGGCGGCTCCTGACTGGCGGGCGGCTCTGGCGGCTCCTGACTGGCGGGCGGCTCTGGCGGCTCCTGACTGGCGGGCGGATCTGGCGGCTCCTGACTGGCGGGCGGCTCTGGCGGCTCCTGATTGACGGACGGCTCTAGCGGCTCCTGGCTGACGGACGGCTCTGAAGGCTCAGGACAGACGGGCGGCTTTGAAGGCTCAGGACAGACGGGCGGCTTTGAAGGCTCAGGACAGACGGGCGGCTCTGACGGCTCAGGACAGACGGGCGGCGCAGGCGGCGCTGGGCAGACGGGCAGTGCAGGCGGCGCTGGGCAGACGGGCAGCGCAGGCGGCACTGGGCAGACGGCCGACTCTGACCTGCTGAGGCGCACAGTAGGCCTGGTGCGTGGTGCCGGAACTGGTGGTACCGGACTGGAGACACGCACCTCCGGGCTAGTGCGGGGAGCAGGAACAGGGCACACTGGACTCTCGAGGCGCACTATAAGCCTGGTGCGTGGTGCCGGCACTGGTGGTACCGGGCTGAGGGCACGCACCTCAGGGCGAGTGCGGGGAGAAGGAACAGTGCGTACAGGGCTCTGGAGACGCACAGGAGGCTTGGTGCGTGGTGCCGGAACTGGTGGTACCGGGCTGGAGACACGCACCACAGGGCGAGTGCGTGGAGGAGGAACAGGGCTCTGGAGATGCACTGGAAGCCTGGTGCATGGTGTTGGCACTGGTGGTACTGGGCTGGGACGAGGAGGTGGTGCCGGATATACCGGACCGTGAAGGCGTACAGGAGCTCTTAAGCACCGAGCCTGCCCAACCTTACCTGGTTGCATGCTCCCCGTAGCCAGGCCAGTGCGGCGAGGTGGAATAGCCCGCACTGGGCTGTGCTGGCGAACCGGGGACACCATGCGTAAGGCTGGTGCCATGTACACCGGCCCGAGGAGACACACTGGAGACCAGATACGTTGAGCCGGCTTCATGGCACCTGGCTCGATGCCCACTCTAGCCCGGCCGATACGTGGAGCTGGAATGTACCGCACCGGGCTAAGCACACGTACAGGAGACACCATGCGCTTTTCCGCATAACACGGAGTCTGCCCGTACTCTCGCTCTCCACGGTAAGCACGAGGAGTTGGCGCAGGTCTCCTACCTGACTTCGCCACACTCCCCTTTAGCCTCCCCCAAGATATTTCTGGGGCTGCTTCTCAGGCTTCCGTGCTAGCCGCGTACCTTGATAACGTCTCCGTTTCTCCATTCTCCTGTATCCCTCCTCGCACTGTTCCATTGAATCCCAGGCGGGCTCCGGCACTCTCTCTGGATCGATCGACCAGTGCTCTATTTCCTCCCAGGTTGTATAGCCCAGATCCTTCTCCCAAGTCCATGAGTCCTGCGTAATGGGCCGCTGCTGCTCCTGTCGCTGCTGCCCGTTACCACGCTGCTTGGTCCGATGTTGGTGGGTGATTCTGTAACGCTCGTCTTCGGGTGAAAGAGAGGAGGACCAAGGAGCAGCGTGGTAAATGCTCATGATGATGAATTTGAATGATAATCCAACAAACAGAACACTAACAAAATACAAAACAACAAACGAAGTGAACAAACGAACGAAACAGTACCGTGTGGCGAACAAACACAGACACGGCAACAATCACCCACAAACAGTGAAAACAGGCAACCTTAATATGGTTCCCAATCAGAGACAATGACAAACACCTGCCTCTGATTGAGAACCATATTAGGCCAAACAATAAACCCAACATAGAAACACATAACATAGAATGCCCACCCAGCTCACGTCCTGACCAACTAAACAAAGACTGAACAAAGGAAATAAGGTCAGGAACGTGACAACTCGAAAGATGAGAGAACCATTCCTTCACCTCAGTATAACATCTTTCGTCCGACAGACGTTTACATGACACCCAGAATGCATTGTATAATGTCACCAAACATGGCGCCACACTTAGCTTAACATGAGCTCATTTATAATCTGTACAACCTTCAAAAAAGTATTTTACACACATCATAGGTGTCCATTACAATCTATGTAATAACTAGTTGTCACCAGTACTTGTGAACATGTGAATAAAACTGTAAATGCCAACCAGAAAATGTGCCAGTTTGTGCAGGACTGCGCAAATGTCTGCATACTTGATCTGCGGAAACACTGGGGAAGGGCTTGGGCTCTCCTCAAAGAGAGAGGTTTGTCCGGCTCAGTAAAGTCAAAAACATAAATTGTCCGCAATACTGAAATGGGCTACTTATATGTGAATTAATGAGGAGGCAAATCAAACTGTTAGAAAATAATTTGAAATTGACAAGTTGAAACATAACACGTTAATTATCTATAGGCTAACTGTCCTGTTGCGTAACAATCACATTTTGAAACAGTGAGTGCATTCTGACATCCCGTGCATAAAACAACTCAGGCTGGGGCGACCGTTAGAGATATTTTGAACTCACATGTGAAAAGGTTAAGGTAACATTGATTACAAAAAGGACACCTGTACAGGAAAGTATAATACATGCAACATAGACGTTCACAAGCTTTCTTAGAATAAACCATTTGATTAGCTGAAAATCTCTAATTTCACTCCATGTTCTCTTATTCTTTAAAATTATTGAGGGTTTGGCACAATTCTATGCACTTTTCTCTTCCATTCAGTGATTGGTGTCTGTAAAATTGCCTAGCTTGATTTGTACCTTAATGTGTTCAAGATGTGTCTGAGTCTTATAACCTTTCCCTATTAGCAATGTCCTTTTATCTGTGTTAATGAAAACACTCTTTAGAGCTCTTGAGATACTCAAGGCAACCATAGTTTTCACTGCATGTACTGTATGACGTAACACACTTGTTCTAGTATTAATATTCTCCATTAGGCTTCCCCATGTAAGCTGTGTCATTTACTTACTGTTAGAATCAGAGATACACTTTTGCTTGAATTTATCTGTTTAAAGTCCTTCTCAATAGTTGTTTCTGGCAATAACAAAAAAAAACTACAAAAAACGAATGATTTCAGGCACGAGGGGAATATAACAACTGGAATCTAACACAATCTTAAGCCTAGTTTAATAAAAGAGTCTGACAAACAAATGAAGAAAGCTAACTTTCCCTCCAAAAAAGCACTTCAACTTTGACTCAACATATTTGGATTAAGAGACAAATCTGAAGCAGTTTTCAAAGAGAAGTGTACATTACATAATGGTATGAATATGTTCCCTCTCTAATGCACCTGCAGGACAGTGTGTTGATTGCTTTGGCCATAGAGTTCCTGCACTCTGGTTCACCTACGATTCTGGCCTCCGATTGGGACGATCTCTTCACTCAGCAAGAATTAGTGTTTTCTAAGTATGGAGTATCAATACAGTATTCTCTCTGAATAGGGAAAAGGGAACAGAGGGAGTCGGGTTTTGCAAAAGCCCCTCAGGGCAGGGAATATTTGTAATCTGCTGTTCGAAAACTATCTGTTGAGCAGAGGGCGAGATGGATGAGGTTGAGGCCTGTTGGGAAATGGCTCTTTTAATGACATACATTTCGGATCAGAATAATTGACAATACCTTATAGTCAAAGTTCATCCTGTATGTCACGCCCTGACCTTAGAGATCCTTTTTATGTCTCTATTTTGGTTTGGTCAGGGCGTGAGTTGGGGTGGGCAGTCTATGTCTGGTGTTCTATGTTTTCTTTTCTGTGTGTTTGGCAGGGTGTGGTTCTCAATCAGAGGCAGCTGTCTATCGTTGTCTCTGATTGAGAACCATACTTAGGTAGCCTTTTTCCACCTGTGTGTTGTGGGTAGTTGTTTTCGTTCACTCTCTTTGTTGTTTTTGTTGTTTCAGTGTTCAGTTTATTTATTAAATTACAATGAATACTTACCACGCTGCGTTTTGGTCCCCTTTGTAACGGCAGTCTACTTCGTCCTCCTCCTCAGACGAGGAGAGGCGAGAAGGATCAGAGGACCAATGTGCAGCGTGGTAATTGGACATAATGAATTTAATAGACAAAACAATAACACTATACAAACTGACAAAACACACTAACCGTCACAGTCCTTGCTGGTGCAGACAAAACACAAAGACAGGAAACAACCACCCACAATCCCCAACACAAAACAAGCCACCTATATATGATTCTCAATCAGGGACAACGATTGACAGCTGTCTCTGATTGAGAACCATATCAGGCTGAACATAGAAACAGATGAACTAGACACACAACATAGAATTCCCACCCAGCTCACGTCCTGACCAACACTAAACAAGCAAAACACATAAGAACTCTGGTCAGGACGTTACAGTACCCACCCCCCCCGAGGTGCGGACTCCGAACGCACCCCTAAAACTCAAGGGGAGGGTCTGGGTGGGCATCTGTCCGCGGTGGCGGCTCCGGCGGTGGACGAGGACACCACTCCACCACTGTCTTTGTCCCCCTCCTTAGCGTCCTTTGAGTGGCGACCCTCGCCCACGACCTTGGCCTAAGAATCCTCCCCAAGGCCCCCACATGATTTAGGAGGTAGCTCAGGACAGAGAGGTAGCTCAGGACAGAGAGGTAGCTCAGGACAGAGAGGTAGCTCAGGACAGAGAGGTAGCTCAGGACAGAGGGGCAACTCCGGACAGAGGGGCAACTCCGGACAGAGAGGCAGCTCAGGACGAATGGCAGCTCAGGACGAATGGCAGCTCCGGACTGAATGGCAGCTCCGGACTGAGTGGCAGCTCCGGACTGAGTGGCAGCTCCGGACTGAGTGGCAGCTCCGGACTGGGTGGCAGCTCCGGACTGGGTGGCAGCTCCGGACTGGGTGGCAGCTCCGGACTGGGTGGCAGCTCCGGACTGGAGGGCAGCTCATGACTGGAGGGCAGCTCCGGACTGGAGGGCAGCTCCGGACTGGAGGGCAGCTCCGGACTGGAGGGCAGCTCATGACTGGAGGGCAGCTCATGACTGGAGGGCAGCTCATGACTGTAGGGCAGCTCATGACTGGAGGGCAGCTCATGACTGTAGGGCAGCTCATGACTGTAGGGCAGCTCATGACTGGAGGGCAGCTCATGACTGGAGGGCAGCTCATGACTGGAGGGCAGCTCATGACTGGAGGGCAGCTCATGACTGGAGGGCAGCTCATGACTGGAGGGCAGCTCATGACTGTAGGGCAGCTCATGACTGTAGGGCAGCTCATGACTGTAGGGCAGCTCATGACTGTAGGGCAGCTCATGACTGTAGGGCAGCTCATGACTGGAGGACAGCTCATGACTGGAGGGCAGCTCATGACTGGAGGGCAGCTCATGACTGGAGGGCAGCTCATGACTGGAGGGCAGCTCATGACTGGAGGGCAGCTCATGACTGGAGGGCAGCTCATGACTGTCTGGCGGCTCTGGCAGCTCCTGACTGGCTGGCGTCTCTGGCAGCTCCTGACTGGCTGGCGTCTCTGGCAGCTCCTGACTGGCTGGCGGCTCTGGCAGCTCCTGACTGGCTGGCGGCTCTGGCAGCTCCTGACTGGCTGGCGGCTCTGGCAGCTCCTGACTGGCTGGCGGCTCTGGCAGCTCCTGACTGGCTGGCGGCTCTGGCAGCTCCTGACTGGCTGGCGGCTCTGGCAGCTCCTGACTGGCTGGCGGCTCTGGCAGCTCCTGACTGGCTGGCGGCTCTGGCAGCTCCTGACTGACGGACGGCTCTGGCAGCTCCTGACTGACGGACGGCTCTAGCGGCTCCTGACTGACGGACGGCTCTAATGGCTCGGGACAGACAGGCGGCTCTAATGGCTCGTGGCAGACGGATGACTCAGATGGCGCTAGGCAGACAGATGGCTCAGACGGCGCTGGGCAGACGGATGGCTCAGACGGCGCTGGGCAGATGGATGGCTCAGATGGCGCTGGGCAGACGGATGGCTCAGATGGCGCTGGGCAGACGGATGGCTCAGACGGCGCTGGGCAGACGGATGGCTCAGACGGCGCTGGGCAGACAGATGGCTCAGACGGCGCTGGGCAGACGGATGGCTCAGACGGCGCTGGGCAGACGGATGGCTCAGATGGTGCTGGGCAGGCAGGCAGTGCAGGCAGCTCAGACGGCGCTGGGCAGACGAGCAGTGCAGGCGGCGTTGAGCAGACGAGCAGCGCAGGCAGTTCAGACGGCGCTGGGCAGGCAGGCAGCTCAGACGGCGCTGGACAGACGAGCAGTGCAGGCGGCGTTGAGCAGACGAGCAGTGCAGGCAGTTCAGACGGCGCTGGGCAGGCAGGCAGCTCAGACGGCGCTGGACAGACGAGCAGTGCAGGCGGCGTTGGGCAGACGGCCGACTCTGACCTGCTGAGGCGCACAGTAGGCCTGGTGCGTGGTGCCGGAACTGATGGTACCGGACTGGAGACACGCACCTCAAGGCCAGTGCGGGGAGCAGGAACAGGGCACACTGGACTCTCGATGCGCACTATAGGCCTGGTGCGTGGTACCGGCACTGGTGGTACCGGGCTGAGGGCACGCACCTCAGGGCGAGTGCGGGGAGAAGGCACAGTGCGTACAGGGCTCTGGAGACGCACAGGAGGCTTGGTGCGTGGTGCCGGAACTGGAGGTACTGGGCTGGAGACACGCACCACAGGGAGAGTGCGTGGAGGAGGAACAGGGCTCTGGAGACGCACTGGAAGCCTGGTGCGTGGTGTAGGCACTGGTGGTACTGGGCTGGAGCGGGAAGGTAGCGCCGGATATACCGGACCGTGCAGGCGTACTGGCTCCCTTGAGCACTGAGCCTGCCCAACCTTACCTGGTTGCATGCTCCCCGTAGCCCGTCCAGTGCGGGGAGGTGGAATAACCCGCACTGGGCTGTGTTGGCGAACCGGGGACACCATGCGTAAGGCTGGTGCCATGTACACCGGCCCGAGGAGACGTACTGGAGGCCAGATATGTAGAGCCGGCTTCATGGCACTTGGCTCAATGCTCACTCTAGCCCGCCCAGTGCGGGGAGGTGGAATAACCCGCACCGGGCTATGCACCCGTACAGGAGACACCGTGCGCTCTTCCGCATAACACGGTGTCTGCCCGTACTGCTGCTCTCCACGGTAAGCATGGGAAGTGGGCGCAGGTTTCCTACCTGCCCTCGCCACACTACCCTTTAGCCCCCCCCCCAAGAAATGTTTGGGGTTTCTTCACGGGCTTCCAGCCCCGCTTCCGTGCTGCCTCCTCAGACCACCGCTCCTGGGCTTTAGCTGCCTCCATCTCTTCCTGAGAGCGGCGATATTCTCCAACCTTAGCCCAGGGTCCTTCTCCGTTAAATATTTGCTCCCATGACCATTCCTCCTGGTACCGCTGCTGCTGTCGCTGCTGCCCGTTCTCACGCTGCTTGATCCGGGTTTGGTGGGTTTTTCTGTAACGGCAGTCTACTTCGTCCTCCTCCTCAGACGAGGAGAGGCGAGAAGGATCAGAGGACCAATGTGCAGAGTGGTAATTGGACATAATGAATTTAATAGACAAAACAAAAACACTATACAAACTGACAAAACACACTAACCGTCACAGTCCTTGCTGGTGCAGACAAAACACAAAGACAGGAAACAACCACCCACAATCCCCAACACAAAACAAGCCCCCTATATATGATTCTCAATCAGGGACAACGATTGACAGCTGTCTCTGATTGAGAACCATATCAGGCTGAACATAGAAACAGACAAACTAGACACACAACATAGAATTCCCACCCAGCTCACGTCCTGACCAACACTAAACAAGCAAAACACATAAGAACTCTGGTCAGGACGTTACACCCTTCTTTCCAGGACGATCGTTACACTGTAGTTCTCTGGAGTGTAATGTTAAGTCTTGAGTTTGTGATGAAATGATCAACTCAGTGTTGAACAGTGTGCAAGTGCAAGGGGGGAAATATCTCTCCATGTACCCTTATAACCACTACTATACAAATCAAACTTTTGTACAGTTTCATGACCCTTTGACAGCCATGCTGACCCAGGGCTCACAATCTCCATTTTGTTGAAACCAACTCTACCATGGCCTTTTAGTTGGATCATTTTGCAGTAATTTCTGGAGGCAACCATAATTGTCCAGAAATGTGACCCTTGTGACCAAAGAATTCAGGAGGAGAGTTATAATAACCCAAATAGCCTATGATAATTGCTTATAATCCTGCAAAGTAAATAGCGAGGATTTGCCATGTTGCCAAACCAGTTTCATGTATGAATACGATTGTCCCCTGCCAAAACCTGCCAAACCCTGCATTAAAAAAAACTACCTCTCTCAAAAATCCCGGGTCATGTTGGATCAGTCCTCATGATTAATCTTGAAAATATCTGCACTAGGCCAATATGATTCAATTCCGGAGCCAGGGGGGTTTGGCAACTCACATGCCATTGATATTTCCCCAGTATTACCAAGAGTTACAGTATGTTTCTTCTCTCTGGGAAATTTCTTCTGAATTGTGTTTATTTTCGATCTATCAAATCTATCAAACTCGGACAGTCAAACTTCTCTGGTAAAGGTGGGAATGTCTGAACGTGTCATTTAGTTAATTAACTGTGGTGTCATTTGGGAGACCTACGTGCTGCATAACCTAAAGGGGATGAATACCCTGAAAGATTTGGCACTGCTTAACGGAGTAGTCATCAGTTCGCTGGTTAAAAACGTTTGACAGGAGACTGTGCCAGGTTTTAATGTGTTTCTCAGTCTTGAATTAGGTGTTATCTGTATTCAGGAAACCAGTCCTATGGGTTTTCTGGTTTGATCATGTCCTCACCTTCCTCCCTGACTCTCCAAGTCCCCCTGATAGATCAGAGATGACAGAATAGTTTTTAAGCAATACAGATGGAGAAATCCCTTGTTTAGTCTAAATGGAAACATTTCCATACAGTTAACACCTTTCTAATACACTCAAATGTTTTCAGTGAAGGCATATTGATTTAAAGTGAGCAAGTTATGGTATTAGAATCTACCCTCTGACACTCTGACACATGGACATAAAATCTCACACATGACACTGCTTCTAAACCGTCTTTAGTCTTGATTAATATTTGTATTTTAATGAATGTGAACTACGGAATTACCAAGATTATGGTGCAGACTGCAGATAATGAGAATATCCTCAGTAATACGGAATGACACCAGTAAGTAGAGTATTGGATAAGGGTAAACAACTGCTAAGTCTACAAGAGGATGTTTTTGTTTAAGGGAAAGTATCAAATGAACGAGAATGTCATTGCTATTTATTAGCTTGGTCAGAGGCATATTCAAAACAAATGGAAAATTCTAATCTGAATGTCATTACTTTGACCATGGCAATTTGCGGAGGAATCAGGGAAGACCACATGTTTGGGATTCCAGAGTGTGGTTGTTTGTGTAAATTGCTTTAGAATGTTACAATTAATCTTGCAACTGGAAAGTCCCTAAAACCTGTTATTTAGCAGGAAATCCCTATTTGTCTGTTTGAACAATTGTCATTTCATGTGCTCTCAATGTTTGGGGTTTTGAAATTAAAAGTGAATTACTTTTAATGATCAAATGGGTACTCTGGATCATGGCCATAATGACTTTGGGGAATACACACTGAGATTCGTATATGTTGTCTTCATGATGTGTTCTTAAATACAGTGAAACGTAGTACATGAGAAGAAAGATTTGTGGATGTATGGTTTATGTTAAGTGGAGAAGGCATGCAATTTGACCTGTGTTTTTTTGTTCCATTCAGTGTGATTTGTAGGCTCCAGAAAAAAACAAAAAAAACACTGGCTATACATCCGTATACATGGTCTGTTTTTCAACTACTAAAAACTATTGTCATAAGGTTGTGTGTTTTTCATATATTATATTGTTCCTATAAAATCAAAACCATAGGGAAATTCTCCCACAGTTATCCTAATGACAGCACAACACACACACACTATATCATAATAGGCCTGCAGCTACATTGTGGACAAAAACATGGCAAATGCATTGTATTTTATCCTTCCGGTCTGTCAACTTATCAACTATATTCCCTCCTGACTAAACACAGAGCTAAACATGTCGCTTGATATTAACCAGATCTGTCAGTAAAACTAACTTTACTCTCCCATTAATTTTGGGCATGCGATAGCACTAGCTGCCAAAAGTGGTAAAAGGCAATAAAGGGTGGAATGCTGCAATGTCCCTTTCCAAACGATGTACCCAATGAGGCCTCTCTAACCTCGGGTGAATGCCATTTGCACCACTATTATTCCCAACCTTATTTATTTGGAATGGAGCATCCATTTTATTTTACATTTGCTGAGGAAATAGACGAGGCAATCGCATCCCGACCGCTGGGCTCCCATATTGTCAGAAATTACACTTTCAATTTACTGCGGTGCTTCCGCGCTGTAGGCTGCCTCTTTCATGATGATTGGCGGAGACAATTGAAAATACAATGGATTTTTCAGGACCGAGAGTGATTGCCATGATTGCTGTCATATTTGATTCGATGGAGGCCTTCGACTGTATGTGTTGATGCGCCTCAGCCCTCCTTTCCCTGCAAAACTTGCACATCTCATTCTTGAAGGAAGAAAGGCTGGTCTTTTCCAGGTTTAGAACTGAAACCTGGATTATTAAAACAAGTATATTTCACTTAATTAAAATAGTAGTTTGACGTGAAAATTACTAGAAATCTGACCTGCTCTGGTCATGTTGAATACTAACATGTCTTAAAAAATAAAGAAGATCAATTTGGAAATGTATGAAAGAACATATTTGCCTCGTTCATTTTTCTATATTAAAAAGGTTAAAGGACCATGACAGTCAGGAATAACTTGTGTTGCTCCGGCAAGACATCCCCCTGCCAATGAGGATTTGGTTGACTAGGTTCCTCCCTGTTATAAGAGGACTCGTTATGTATTGCACTCCTAGAATGTGGAGCTTCACAGCTCACTGAGTTCCATCATCATTCCTCTAACTAATGAGCGATTGTTTGCAGGCTGATTAAAATTAAATTGCAAGCTTCACTGGTTTGAGCAACAGGTGTTTTTTTCTTCTTTCATGAATCGTGAGAGGGAGTGTTGTTCACCTCCTACTCATGGTGATAATGTATTCGATTTCTCGGGCTACCGGTAGATTCTTGTGTGGAGCAAAACAAAGGAAAGATTTGACAAATTCCTGTTAGATTCATTATTAGGTTCGTACAGACTTGATATCCCCCCCTCTGGTCCCTAGAACAGCATACTGAACATTTAGGTTGAATCTGTTAGGGTAGTTTTTAGGTCTCTCCGACTAGGAGCTTTCCACTGCGGAAATTGAGTATACATCCAGTTATCCCTTTCCCGTGACCGGGGTAGTTTCACAACTAGGAAAGAATAACAATAACTTACCACTGAAATAAAAACTTAATACCTAATAGGTTCTGTGCTTTTTTTGAATTTATATGGTGGTCAAATGTACTGGATTAGCATTGAAGTTCAACAGCTGGTTTGATTTCTCTGCTCCACCGAGTTTCATTTTGTTCTCAACTTTGTGGCCCTTGGATTGTCTTTTTTTCTCCTGAAAACCACCAAATACCTTTTTGCTAATGGTAGAGGCTGGCAGGCTGTTTTAAATGGGGGCGTGATAAGGTTGTGTCAATATAACATAGATCTTTGAGTTTCTCAAGTTAACAGCCTTGGTTTGTTTTTCGGGAAACATTTGAAAAGTACAGAAGTTGTTTTTATTCCGTCTGTACAAACTGAACACTATATACCATAACATTGTGACTAAATGAGTGCATGATACGGGGAATGTTTATTGAGACCAGATTGTTGAGTGAAAGGTGGTTTTCATGTTTTCTTATTTCTCCTGTTCTATTCCATGCCAGTGGAACGTCACAGAAAAAATACTTTTTCAAGTCTTAAGTGAATTTTTTATCAATTACCTTGCATTTTTTTGTTAAACTAAAATTAAAGTTTTACTAATCAACGAGACATGTAAACTCCCTTTTACAAACTATAGCCAGTGTAAATGTACTTCATTGCAATGGTCATTTTGAGATGAAGGAGAGACTTGCACATGGTTGATAAAACAGATTATTACAGGTCCCTTCCGTAGGGATATTAAACTTGACACTTTGATCTACTGTCACACTTTATAAAAAAGTTTAAACTTGTAAAACTTCAAATAGAAGCACAGAAGAGGACCTTTTTAATTCATACAATTCAGGGCATCAATTAAGGAAATTGGACCTTACCCTTATCATTTTGTACAAAACAACTACGTATTTTAATTAGGTATTATTTATACAACTTATTCAACTTTATCATCCAAAGGCACAACTTAACATTTGTCAAAATCTTGACAGAGCATTGTCTTTCTGAGACAAATGTTTTAATTTCATTAAATCTGCAGGTATTTAATGATAATCTTAATTATGATAAATGGTATGGGTGTGAATAAAGACATGAAGCCTGTAAACAAAAGGAGTTCTGCGTGGTGGCAAGATTGACTTTCTAGTCTTCTGAGAAATAAAATGTTATAATAGCCTCTCTCCCTGTTAATGATATTCCGTTCATTTTTAACACCCCATTGCACAGATATTGAAACCATTCGTTTCTGTAATAGAATACTCTGCAGGCCTGTTCCATATCTGAATGTTGCATGCTTGACGGTCTTTTTTTGTGATAATGATTTCACTCTGAGCAGGACCATCATATACAGTATATTAGGTAGATAATAAAGTATGCTTTCTTTTTGTTTTTAAGCGTGATTGTTTTGATGAGTGGATTAATTTCAATGACATTGGATTATGTAGAATAACGTGTGAAGCTACTGTATATATCAAAGTTTATAAAGTGTGACATACTGCATTTCAAGCAATAAGTTACGCCCCTATTTATGGCAGGGTTATGTAAAGAATGATGGTGTCACTTTGGATAGGATATTGTGTCTGTAGTCTCAGATACATCATTATACATGTATGACTGCACATTATGAATGTATTACTGCACCCAGAACAAGCCTCACTGTGAACTAAAAAGCCTAGCAATGTTCTGCCTAAGGGGTACATCCGATACAGAGAATAGATTAACATCTTGGACTCTTTTTGTCCAAGATCTGATACTCTCTGCTTGTAGGCCTGTATCTACAATGCATCTTTTTGTATGCACACAATATCAAAATATACAGTATACAGATAATGCAAGATCAAATACATTGATTTTGTACCTAAACAATTTTTCTTAGCTTGATGTGTGCTGTGTGAGGTATGTATGTATGTATGTATGCCGTCTATTTTTTATTTATTTATTAAAAAAAATATTTAACTAGGCAAGTCAGTTAAGAACAAATTCTTATTTACAATGATGGCCTAGGAACATCGGGGTTAACTGCCTTGTTCAGGGGCAGAAGGACAGATTTTTACCTTGTCAGTTCGGGGATTCGATCCAGCAACCTTTCAGTTACTGGCCCAACGCTCTAATCACTAGGCTACCTGCTGCCCCTATTGTTTTTGATCATTTCTGATTATTCCATATTGGTGACAAATTATTTGGAACAGAAGCTGGAAAGGTTTAATATACAATCTACGACATTTGACGGTTTTGTTTACATTTCATCTCGATTGCTCTGTGGCCTAGTAACCTCAAAGTCAATTCCTACTGCTTCATCTGTTCTAGCAAATGAGGCTGGATCAGAAAAGACTCGGTTACAGAGGGAGAGCAAATGTGCTGGTTCAATGGTAGGCAGTGGTGCTAAAAACACCCTGCTGTTTACCATTGCAGTCCGCCATTGCAGTCGACAGAAGGGAGGTAATTCTCCTGAATGTCTTTTTTATGAAGCCTGCCAAAAACTGAGGGAGTATAGCAGCAGGCTCTGATCTCTTTGCTCACTCTCATTAGGAGTTCATAGAGGGGGGTTCTCTTTTTAGTGTATTGTATGTGCCTGGAAAGTGATGCTGGAACCGATTAAGGAATAGGACTAGTTACAAATGTATGCACCTAGGGTCGCAAAACTCCAATAACGTTCCCAAATTCAATGTTGTACATTCCCGCAATCAGGAAGGAATAGGTAGGACATCTGGAATCCTCCGACCAGGATTTCTGGAAACCCTTGGAATTTTGGGAAAGTAGGAATTTTGCAACCCTTTATGTACCTCTACAAGAGGGTTACAGTGGTGATGACTGATTGAGGAGCTGATTGGAGAATCCTTGGAGTATCTTGACCAATTCTAAACGTAAGGAGTATTCTTAAACTGTGGCACTTTACAAGACATGTTGTCCTTCTTGGTATATGCCATTGCAGACTACTGGGCTGCATATTTCACTGGGAAAAGGGGAGGGAGGGAGATGATTTGGTTGCAAGTACAGTTAAGCATTTTGAAAGGAGGGAAAGGAAGAGATGGGGGATGAAAAGGAGTAAGGATTAAGAAATGGTACAAGGAAGATGGAGGCAGTGAGAGAGTGAGTAAACATGAGGTTTAGTGCCGAGGCAGAAAAGCTGATCTTGATCCTGTGACCTGTGAATTGAGCGAGAACCCCCACTACATGGCTTTATTTGCAGTGGACCAGAATGAACACTCTGCCATATGTTGTCAGCGGTTGAACCTGCGTTGTCCTTGACAGGCCCCCATAGCTACCGAGTGCAAAGACCATCTGAGAATATTATCCCGTCCCTTGTAGCTTTGGACGCTTTAAAGCTGTTGTCCCAAATGCATCTGCCTATGGAGAATGAGATAATTTCAGTCTGGTTGAACCACAAAGGACAAACATTCTTATGGGAGAGAATGCCCATTGTGTGCAGTTGAATGCCAGGCACAGAACAGAGAAAAAGTGCTCTGTTGTATTTCTTTTCTCATACTGTAGTCAGCATCGCATCACCGCATCATCATAACTTTTCTTAGGACTTGAAATAAACACACACTTTTCAGTAGACTTGTGCCTACCACCACCCCTCACATTGGCAACAACAGCTTGGCCTGGATGGCTTACAGCTGGCTCCATACACATGCACGAGTGCACACACACATACACACACTGGCATCCCAGCATTTACTTCCTACAGACTTTTTCAGTAGATAATTAAGTACAAACAGACCACCAAGGTAGGGACACCCATGAAGGCACTGTCTTTCTTTTCACACAGTTCTATGGTGAGCACATCTTGTGTTTCTAGCGTCATGCACCAGAGGGCATACTAGTTTACGCACGCACACACACACACACACACACACACACACGCACACGCACACACACACACACACAGCTCACCTTTCATGTCAGTTTATGCCACATAGAGCCTCATGCTCGGATGAGCGCCAACCGATCTCTCTACTTTCTCTGTGTTAGGAACAATCTGGTTGTTTACTCTCTGCATCAGTTAGTTTTTCACTTCGCTAGGTACTTCTTGATGTACAGGAACAAAACATAATAGCGGACATATTGTCTATGATTCACACTGTCAGATCAAATATTAATGTTTAAAAATGATAAACAGACAAATGTCTTGCTAAAAGAACAGCCGAATTAAAAAAAATGTGTTAACAATGTAAGATATCTGAAGAGGTATTATTGGCGGTGGTTGTAAATGTCTTGCAAACCATTGCCCATGATTTTCTGGAGAGATGCTAACTGATGAAAAGTAAGCTGTATTTTGCTGTCAATTACATCTGACTCATGGGTTTTGGGGCGAAATGCTTTGACTATCAAATTGCATTACTGATTGACATGATTCCATGTGAAATGGAGCTTTGACTGAATGGTGTGACGTGTCATTGCAAAAGTGATTGCTTCAAAATGGCCCCCACTACTTTATCCAGTCTTCAACTATCTAACAACTTTGATTATTTATAGCCCAAAGTTCAGTAACTCTGTATTGTCTGCATACTGTAGCCTTCTAGAATGTTAGTCCAACGGAATTGTCTAACCGAACTATTATGGGTGGCTAAACAATAATTCTTGAGAATGTAATCAGCATTTTGACACTGGCAGATTTGATATGTTTACTTTTCCACTGATAAATGGAAGTTCCCTCATCCAAAGGCGATAGAAGAAAATTGGTTGCAATACCGCCGACAGGAAACCGTATGGCGGACAAAGAAAGTCCTCACAGCCCACTTATTTGGCATAGGCTTCGAAGATGTCCTTTCCATTTCAGCTTTTGAATGGGAAAAGCAACTGGGGGATGAATGATGTTTTGACGGGATATGGTTCTAGCAAAAAAAATGCATATTGATTTTCACAAGGCTACTTCTCCATATTGTTGCATGCAAGATTTATAAACTTTTTGATTTGAACCATATGCCCCGGGCCTGTCGCCAGTGTGGTCTTTGGGAGTTTACTCTTTTTAACGACTGTTTAAAACAAAAGGCTTCCAAAACACGTTAACTTTGTACTGGGTAAAAGCAAAGTGGTACTCAACCATCTGTAGATGTTATTGTTTGAGTTTTTGTGGTGCTTTTTCCAAATTATTATGGTGTTTTTCCATTTCCATGGAATCACAGTATTATGGAAGACCAATTTATAACAATCTCCCTTCTATTGTATTTTTGAATTTCCAAGGTGCATTCCTGTAAGTTATCCTTTTTCTTAACCTTTCACAAACCTAAATTGGTATTTCCAACTCAGACCAAGCTTCTTCCAAGAGATTTGAAAAGTCTTTAAACATTTTAGGCTGTTATTAGAGGGATAGTTCACCCAAAATACCAAATTATATATCGGTTTGCTTACCCTGTAAGCAGTTTATGGACAATGTAAGACAGCAATCCATGCTTTGGTTTTGTTTACCTAGCCACAGTCTCCAAATGCTTTTTGAGCTAAACTATCCCTCCAAATTGTGAACTATTCCTTTAATTTAATTTGGTCACAAAGAAAATCTCTGGCATAGTGAGTACTGATCATTTTCAGGACAAACTGGGTTTGTTGGCAACCCTAACCTAAATGGGTAGCACAGGTAAACGTAAAGTAATGTGATCCAATGTATAACGAGAATAAGAGGGACTCTCTCCCGACTGAAGCACAAACATGAGAGAGAACTCATGGAGATCAATGAGATTCCATTACAGTCCCATCTCATTTCCCAACACTGAGTTGAAAATGGGTTTGAGATGGATCACCTCATTACCGTGTGCTGCAGATCCATGGGGGCCACAGACAGAGGGTAGAGATTCTGGAGGGTTTGTCTGTGTGTGTGCATGCGTGTGTCTGAGACTGAGAAAGAGGAATCCATATGTGTCCTATCTGCAACGAATTCAAACGTACAGGGCTTCAGTGACAGGAGGGAAGGTGAACAGGAGTCCACACACTATCCACAAGCACACCAGTCCCAAGGAGAAGCAGAACCCTGTCTACAGAGGCAGTGCTCTCGTTGGCTGACAATTGCAATGGCATGTGTGTGTGTGTGTATATATATATATAGATAGATAAAAATAAAGAAAAACCCTTGAATGAGTAGGTGTGTCCAAATGTTTTTTAACCTACTCATTCAAGGGTTTTTCTTTATTTTTATCATTTTCTACAATATAGAATAATAGTGAATACAAAAACTATGAAATAACACATATGGAATCATGTAGTTACCAAAAAAGTGTTAAACAAATCAAAATATATTTTAGATTTTAGATTCTTCAAAGTAGTCACCCTTTGCCTTGATGATAACTTCGCACACTCTTGGCATTCTCTCAAACAGCTTCATGAAGAATGCTTTTCCAACAGTCTTGAAGGAGTTCCCACATATGCTGAGCACTTGTTGGCTGCTTTTCCTTCACTCTGCAGTCCAACTCAACTCAAACCATTTCTATTGGTTTGAGGTCAGGTAATTGTGGAGGCCAGGACATTTGATGCAGCACTCCATCACTCTCCTTCTTGGTCAAATAGCCCTTACACAGCCTGGAGGTTTTACTTGGGTCATTGTCCTTTTAAAAAAACAAATGATAGTCCCACTAAACGCAAGCCAGATGGGATGGCGTATCGCTGCAGAATGCGGTGGTAGCCATGCTGGTTAAGTGTGCCTCGAATTCTAAACAAATCACTGACAGTGTCACTAGCAAAGCACCCCCACAACTCCATGTTTCACGGGGGGAACCACACATGATCATCCGTTCACCTACTCTGCGTCTTGCAAAGACACAGCGGTTGGAACCAAAAACCACACATTTGTACCAGTTTAATGTCCATGTCTAATGCTTGTGTTTCTTGGCCCAAGTAAGTCTCTTATTGGTGTCCTTAAGGAGTGGGTTCTTTGCAGCAATTCGACCATGAAGGCCTGATTCATCCAAATTTTCCGCATTGACTGACCTTCATGTCAAATTCCACAAATTAACTTTTAACAAGGCACACCTGTTAATTGAAATACCTGGAATGTAACTGCTTCATGAAGCTGGTTGAGAGAATGCCCAGAGTGTGCAAAGCTGCCAAGGCAAAGGGGGGCTACTTTGAAGAATCTAAAATATATTTTAGATTCTTCAAACACTTTTGGTTACATGATTCCATATCTGTTATTTCATAGTATATTCTACAATGCAGAAAATAGTAAACATTAAGAAAATCCCTTGAATGAGTAGGTGTCCAAACCTTTGACTGGTACTGTAAATAGCACTTTTCAGTAGTGCTCAATGCATGCCATTCCATGAGCGCAGCATTTATTTTTCAATTCAATGGGCACAGTCAGTCCTTCATGATAAAATTATAAACAGAGTAGGGCTGGCTAATAAATCCATTGTTTTACCTGAGCATAACCCCAAAACTATGTGGCTAATCTATACTTCCATATTTCGAGTCCTATTCCTGAAGATCAAGGGGTATAAAATGTATTGGAATGACTGGAATTCTGAAAGATTCTAATTTAATTGTATTATTATATGTAGTAGAAGCGATGGGTTAGTAGAAGCCTACCTCACCAATCCATAAAGTAAAATGTAATCTCCATATATGGCCAGCTATTGTAATGAAGATGCTGTGAGTCGAGAAGCAGGTGCAGGTGAAACGTTTAATAAAACAACAAACAAGGAAAGAGACAACATAACATTAGCGTCTTGCATAAACCCAGGATCAGTACTGACTGGGGAAGGAATGTAAGGGAGTGCCAGATATAGGGGAGTTAATAAGTGAGGTAAAGGTGTGCGTAATGATGGATCCCAGGACCGGTGGTTAGTATACCGGCGATGTCGAATGCCGGAGGGGAGGAGCGGGAATAGACATGACAGTACGCCCCCACCCCTTCTAATGCACGGCTCCAGCTGAAGGACGACGCCGACCAGAGGGATGACCTCGAGGACGAGTGGGCCGGTCCGGGCGGCGAACGTGGAAATCACGGATGATGTTGGGATCCAGAATGTCCTCCACCAGAACCCAACACTGCTCCTCTGGGCCATACCCCTCCCAGTCCATCAGGTACTGGAGCCAACCCCCATGACGTCGGGTGTCCAGTAGGGATCTGACGGCATTGGCCGGGTTCCCATCAATGTCCAGGGGTGGGTGGAGGGGTGTCATGGGGGACAGCATCAGCTAGGGGACCAGGAACCACCGGCCTGAGAAGGGAGCCATGAAAAAGGTGAGATACGGTAGTCACTGGGAAGCTGTAACTTATACATCACCTTGGTGACCCTCAGGAAGAACCTTGAACAGCCCCACAAACTGGGGGCTCAGTTTCTTGCAGGGCAGACCGAGTGGGAGGTTCCTGGTAGAAAGCCAGACACGATCCCCAGGGTAGAATACAGGAGTTGCACTGTGGTGGTGGTCTGCCAGCTCCTTTTTTTATTTATTCATCAGTTATTTTACCAGGTAAGTTGACTGAGAACACGTTCTCATTTACAGCAACGACCTGGGGAATAGTTACAGGGGAGAGGGGGATGAATGAGCCAATTGTAAACTGGGGATTATTAGGTGACCATGACCTTTTGATGGTGGACGGTGTGCTGGAGTCTCATGTGAGCGTCGCTCCACACTTCTGCACGCCCCAACCACTCATCAACCGCAGGAGCTTCGGTCTGGCCCCAAAAATGGTGATAAAACCGTCAGAGGGGAGATCAGTAACACAGTCAATAGATAGATGGGACCAGGAATGCTGAGGCACGGGAAGGAGTTTCCCTGCTGGAGCGTTCCGGGGGGATTTGGTTTGGGCACATACGGACCAGGAGTTGACATAGCGAGTGACATCCTGTGCCAAGGTGGGCCACCAGTATTTTTCAGAGATGTATTGGGTAGTGCGAGAAATTCCTGGATGTCCAGCGACAACAGCTGTGTGTGCCCAGGTCCGTAGCCGGTCCCTTATCCCCGTAGGAACATAGATGCGCTCGAAGGACAGTTAGCGGGTGCGGGCTCCCTCTCCAGAGCCTGGCAGATGTTCACATCTACACTCCCGAAGTAGGTTATCCAGACGGATGGCCATCGCAATGAGTGCATCCAAGGAGAGCTTGTCGTCTCAACAGGCCAGCTCCGTCTGGACCTCCTCATGCCGCCCGCCCAGTCAGCAGATAAATAATCTTGGACCTCTTGGTGGTGGGAGCTCCCCTCTGGTGCGTAAAGTAGAGGGAGCACTGAAGTAGGAATCCACAGTATTTAAATGCGATGCCATCATATTTATCCGGGAGGAATAAATGGGCATCGCTGACCTTAGCGGGTTGCTGAAAGGACTGTTGTGCTGCCTCGATTGGTTGTAGAGTATCCTCCGCTAGTTGACGGCAACGCCTCCCTGGTATGTTCGAGACGTTGCACAATGCGAAGAACCTCTCCCATAGCCGTCCCCAGTTGTGCCAGCTGGTCCTGACGTAGAAGGTATCCCTGCTCGTCGACTGTCTGGGAGATATTTTGTTCTCCTACTGCTTCGTCGAGAAGCAGGTGAAACGTTTAATGAAACAACAAACATGGAACAAGACAACATAACAGTAGCATCCTTGCATAAACACAGGATCAATACTGACTGGGGAAGAAATGTAAGGGAGTGCCAGATATAGGGGAGGTAATAAGTGAGGTAATGGAGTCCAGGTGTGCCTCATGATGACATGCAGGTGCGCTTAATGATGGATCTCAAGACCAGTGGTTAGTATACCGGTGACGTCGAACGCCGGAGGGGAGGAGCGGGAGTAGACGTGACAGCTATGGAAACTTTAACATTGATTTATCCTGCAATAGATGTCGTTCAATTGGTAACATTAATTTGTATCTTCTTCTAATTACTTTCTTAAGGGGAAAGTAATCTAAAAGTAACTGTAAGAATGTAATCAGATTACATTACTGCATTTGGGTAATCCATAAGTTACATTACTGATTACAATTTTGGACAGTTAACTAGTAACTGTAACGGATTACATTTAGAAAGTAACCTACCAAACCCTGATCAGGGCGACAGGTATCCTAGTGGTTAGAGCGTTGGACTTTTAACCTAAAGGTTGCAAGATCGAATCCCCAAGATGACAAGGTAAAAATCTGTCGTTCTGCCCATGAACAAGGCAGTTAACCCACTGTTCCTAGTCCGTCATAGTCCGTCATTGAAAATAAACATTTGTTAACTGATTTGCCTAGTTAAAAAAAAGTTAAATAAGTAAAAATAAGTAAAAATGTCCCACCAAGCAGCCATATTTCAAAAAACAGTCTCTCAGGCGCTAACAGACAGATAAGAATAGATTCCCCCTACTCACTTGAGGCTATGTTAATAATTCAGTAGGAACCTTTTAATATTGCAGACCATACTCTATCCTTTGAAAAAGCAGTCTCTATCCTCTCTCACCCCCTTCTACGTTCTAGTCAGACGAGGGCAATATGGACTTTTTACCCTCCCTCACCCTTCCAATGGACATTTACCCGGCCCCCACACCCCAATGGACATGTATTATTGACACAGTTGTTAATATGTATTATTTTTATTGTTCCTCTCACATCTAAAGGCTATACTATATGGGCATGTCTCGACTGTAGCCCACTAAGCTTAAGCCAATAGGCCTTGAAATCTCACAAGCAATTCCCAATACCTCTGCCTTGTGATCTGAGGTTGCATTGCGTCAGTTTACCCAACAATGAAGGCGGAGGCAATGCATAACTTCAGCCTGCATCAAAAGCTTCTTTATGGTAAACCAACATATCTAAAACCAGTCATTGTTTATGTATGGCAGAATCTCCAGAGGAAGATGTCAAACAAACCCTCCCGCCTCCAATTCCACTAGGGGCTGAAGTCGTGGGACAACAACACTCACTTGTATCTTTCAATTGCTTCCCCCATCCCCACATGACAATGGCTGGTAGTGGCTGGCTGGTAGTGGCTAAGACAGTTTTTGCATGGGAGTCAACACCGTCCGAACCCTGGCTCTCTATGCTTGCGACAGTGGCAGAGCCAGAGACTGAACTGGCAGCGTTTGGTCGCCTTGACAGTTAAGTGGGAAAAATGCAGATGTGATTAATTTCAGCTCTCTTTAGCAGAGCGGGCTTGTAACATTGATGTGCTGCATTAGCAAGCTAGCTTGTTTGAACCGGCCGACTGTGTTAAACAGGAACAGTCTTCGAGTGAGAGCGCAAAACACCAGCAAAATGAGTACATTAGATAGTGACTAGTGACTCGCAGAACGCTAATGTCGTAATGAAAATCTACTCGAGAAGAAGGCAGCTTTGGCTCCCCCAAAGTGACAAGCTAGCTTTGGCCAACTTGTGCAGTAAAACGAACCGACGATGTGACCAAAACCATTGTTGGGTTACGTAATTATTTGAACTACAGAGAATGGTATAGTGAAGTACAAAACGATGTTAACCAAAGTTGTTTGACAAACTTCTCAAGATTACTATTCTGGGATCGAAGTGTCTGATTGGGTATTAAATAAAATAAAACTTTGTCACATGCGCCAAATACAACAAGTATAGACCTTACCGTGAAATGCAACTTACAACCCCTTAACCAACAGTGCAGTTCAATAAGGGTTAAGAAATATTTACCAAATAAACGAAAGTAAAAAATAATAAAAATGAACAATAAAACAACAACAACGAGGCTATATGTAACGGATGTGAAATGGCTAGCTAGTTAGCGGGTACGTGCTAATAGCGTTTCAATCAGTTACGTCACTTGCTCTGAAACCTAGAAGTAGTGTTGCCCCTTGCTCTGATGGGTAACGATGCTTCGTGGGCGACCGTTGTTGATGTGTGCAGAGGGTCCCTGGTTCGCGCCCGAGGTCGGGGCGAGGGGACGGTTTAAAGTTATACTGTTACATTGATGCTGTTGACCCGGATCACTGGTTGCTGCGGAAAAGGAGGAGGTTGAAAGGGGGGTGAGTGTAACGGATGTGAAATGGCTAGCTAGTTAGCGGGTATGCGCTAATTGCGTTTCAATCAGTTACGTCACTTGCTCTGAAACCTAGAAGTAGTGTTTCCCCTTGCTCTGCAAGGGCCGCGGCTTTTGTGGAGCGATGGGTAACGATGCTTCGTGGGCGTCAGTTGTTGATGTGTGCAGAAGGTCCCTGGTTCGCGCCCGTGTCGGGGCGAGGGGACGGTCTAAAGTTATACTGTTACATATATACAGGGTCAACGTTGGGCGATACAGGTTAGTTGAGGTAATTTGTACATGTAGGTAGGGGTGAAGTGATTATGCATAGATATTAAACAACGAGTAGCAGCAGTGTACAAAACAAATGGAAGGGGGGAGGGGGGTGTCAATGTAAATAGTTCAGCAGTCTTATGGCTTGGGGGTAGAAGCTGTTATGGAGTCTTTTGGTCCTAGACTTGGTGCTCCGGTACCGCTTGCCGTGCGGTAGCAGGGAAAACAGTCTATGACTTGGGTGACTGGAGTCTCTGACAATTTTATGGGCTTTCCTCTGACGTACAGTGATGTACTGGGCCATACTCATTACCCTCTGTAGCGCCTTACGGTCAGATACCACGCGGGGATGCAACCGGTCAGGATGCTCTCGATGGTGCAGCTGTAAAACTTTATGAGGATCTGGGGACCCATGCCAAATCTTTTCAGTGACCTGAGGGGGAAAAGGTTTTGTCGTGCCCTCTTTACAACTGTCTTTGTGTGTTTGGACCATGATAGTTCGTTGGTGATGTGGACACCAAGGAACTTGAAACTCTCGACCCGCTCCACTACATCCCCGTCGATGTTAATGGGGGCCTGTTCGGCCCGCATTTTCCTGTATTCCACGATCAGCTCCTTTGTCTTGCTCACATTGAGGGAGAGGTTGTTGTATTGGCACCACACTGCCAGGTCTCTGACCTCCTCCCTATAGGCTGTCTCATTGTTGTCGGTGATCAGGCTTGTTGATCACTGTTGTGTCGTTAGTAAACTTAATGATGGTGTTGGAGTCATGTTTGGCCACGCAGTTGTGGGTGAACAGGGAGTATAGGAAGGACTAAGTACACACCCCTTTTCGGCCCCAGTTTTGAGGATCAGTGTGGCAGACATGCTGTTGCCTACCCTTACCACCTGGGGGCGGCCTATCAGGAAGTCCAAGATCCAGTTGCAGAGGGAGGTGTTTAGTCCCAGGGTCCTTAGCATAGTGATGAGCTTCATAGGCACTATGGTGTTGAACGCTGAGCTGTAGTCAATGAACAGCATTCTCACATAGGTGTTCCATTTGTCCAGGTGGGAAAGGGCAGTGTGGAGTGCGATTGAGTGTAATTCTGCATTTTTCGTAGCTCCCAAATGTTTTTGTGATTCAAATGCTTACATGGCTAGTCGCTGCTCATTTGCAAATGTGTTGGTTGGCAGAGAGAGCTGATTAAAGCATCATTAGACGTCATTGACTCCCAGTGATTACAATTTAGCATTAGGAAGATTTAACTGCATGAGTGGGGACTGAAATGATTCTGGGTCGGCCTGGTTGAGATTGTGACCTCATTGGTCTACATCTTAGTTAAGATGGTGATGATGACATGCTAATTACAGGCTAATGAGGGGGATGGATGGACATTTTACCAACTTTTTTGGTGGAAACTCATACCCCTAAACATTGTTAGGGGTACAACTTGCATTGCAAAATTGAAATGTCACTTGTATGCAGTGTTGTGGTACTCTAGACCAGTCTCGTCTCAGTCTTGTCTTGGTGTCGGATACATCTGTACTCAGTCTTGACTCATAACTCATAATTGTCAGCTTCCATTCAGTCACTGCATAAAATCACTTCGCCAGGCCAAATAAAAACACCCGTTTCTTGAAACAATATCTTAACAGCCTTTCTATCTATTATAGACATGTTTGAGCAGTGGCAAACTTATAGGCATTCAGTGTGACAGGTTCGTGATTCTGAAAGGACAGCAACCATAATACCAGCGCCCTCATGTAGGAGAGAAACTTTTTGTAAAACACAAAGAGCCAGTGGTGTAGTGGAGGGTATACGCAGGTATACGCCGTATACCCACTTTTTTTTCCAGTGGGCAGTGCTTATACTCACGTCCTAATCCCTACTGATGCATATCAAAATAGTGTAGTGGAGGTATACGATTGATCAAATATGTAGTACAATAGAGAAATCATGCACAAAGTAGCCTACACAATCGCAAAGCACATGAAATATATTCACATGCACGGCGCACACGCAGCCAAGTTGCAGTGGAATATCTTCTACAGGCAGCAAGAGTGTGCACCTCTCAAATGGTTTTGACATGGAGCAACTCACAGAAGAATGATTTCGGTAGTCTGTAGGGTAGGAAAGACGTTTAAATGTATCATATCTACTAGCAGGGGGGAAACTTTCACTGGGGACACATTCTGACATTGCATTTTTGTCCCCCCCAGTTTTATCATTGGGATGTGATACAAAACAAGGCAACGGTGTGCTTTAGGACCATGAGGATGCCTCCGAGCAGTCGGGTAGGCTGTTTGGAGTGTAAATCCGACTGGAATAAAAATAAAATAAATAAATAAATATTATGTCCCCTCACTTCTTATGCCAAATTTGCACCCCTGAAAATGATAACTATGGCAAAAGTTTAGTCTGAAGTGTTGGTTAGTAGTCTATTTATGATGCGCAATTGTCATCATGTGCTGTTTGGATCAGGGGCAAGACATGGATGGGTCTGGGGAGACAGAGGCCCACCCACTGGGGAGCCAGGCCCCTACAGGCCAACCCAATCAGGTTGATGTGGTTTAAGCATTGTTGTGGACTTAGAAAAAATACAAACATTTGATGGTCTATTAAAAAAGTGTGATTTTGAGAGCGAAAATCTGAAAAAATCCAAATGAAAACTCATTAAAAAAACATAATTCTTTTTTCACACGTTGCCTTTGCTTCACTTTTGGGAACTTGTTTGCAAAATTTGAGTATACACACTCCTCCAGGCACCACTACACCACTACATAGGGCCGATGGAAAGACAGCAGTCACACACACAACATGATGTTAAAGGATAAGCAGTTCATAAAGTCGGACATGATAAACCAGTAGGTCCCAATCATAAGAATACAAAAACACAGCCAGCAAGCATTTCCCAATCGAAATGTACAACAATTACTTCCCATTGCAAAATAACATTTCACGTTTAGCACACGCAGTAAGCAGTGACCTAAAGTTTGAGGTGGAACTGACAGCGTTTGAACTACTTTGCAGATATGAAACAAATAGACAATCATGATATCAGGCAAAAATAAAGTTATGCAGTTTATGGTTTTAAATTTGTTCTATTTGACTCAACATTCCATGACGTACACTGCGGCATTGATGGCAGAATACATGGATGCAGTTCATTGCATGATTAATAAAATTCACCAATACATTTCTTGGTAGTCCAAAAAAATATTGGTATCAGGTTGTAAATCCCAGCTGGCCTGGTACATTGTTTGCTGCCTCCATTCAGGATGCACTGTTTCAGTTTCAATGACTCAATATTCTGGACAAAAATGAACAAATGTAACTAAGGCTGGGAATGTCAATACAATCAAACTAGCAAGGGTAATGATCAAAAGTTAGTCATAACATGGCTAATAGGCTAGCATATCTATTTATGTAGCAAGCTAAAAACACGGAGCGTAACGTTTAGACAGCTAGCTAGCTGCTAGGAGAATGTCATGTCATTGGAGGAGTGGGTGGGTGACTGAGTTTTCCCCTCATGTGGATTTTCACAGCTATAGATACAGGTATCATTTGGTTAGCTAGCAAGAATTTGAACGACTGTTTAACAGTTAGCCTATCTCTTGCGATAGCAAATTCACTCTGGCTATCTTCTCTGATTTCAGAGCACTCTCGTCTGAATGTGCCAGAGCACAAAACAACTGATGAATAAACGTGTAACAGGGTTGGTTATGTTTCCACTTGCCTCTAAAGAAATGTGTATTTGATGTTCAAGCATTCTTATTGGTTAGTTCAACTCTGATGACAATAAGAGGTGTTGTGATTGGCCCCACTTGCAGATAGGGGGAGATCGCGAACGTCAAGTCTTCCCAGTATGAAAATGTGATGCAAGGGGTAGGTCACGTTCTGAATACTGTTTTCTATTTTCTATTTTACAATGTGTACAAGTTTGCTGTACGTTACTGATTTTATACATGTGTGGGTATATGGTACCTGTTAGGGATTGAGGGGCTTTCTGGGATGTGCTTTGGCATATGATTGCTGTAAATAATTGTGTTAGCTAGCATACACCGATGTCATGGTCACATAAGCCACGGCTAACACAGTTGTCTTCATGCTACAGATTTTGTCATCGACAGCCATCAACACTGTTAAGCCCTGCACAACTAACGTGCTGTTTCCCATTTAACAACAGGTATTTACACATGTTATATTTTGTATTGTATTTTTGTATTTTGTTCGCCCAGTATGAAAATGTGATGCAAGGGATTTTGTCATCGACAGCCATCAACACTGTTAAGCCCTGCACAACTAACGTGCTGTTTCCCATTTAACAACAGCAACATAAATAAATGATGCTCAACTGGGACCACTGGCCGAAGTGATTTATTATGAGAAAACACAACGCATGGAGAGTACACTATACATCTGTTACACTGGTGCCGTGACTCGTCTTCTTGTCTTCGCCGGACGTCACGTGGAGGGATCGGAGACCCGGCTTCAAGAAGTACTGTGGTTGCTGATACACGCCTAAGGCCTAGGTTTTGCATTCTGCGCAAGTGGAGTTCTCAGGGAGCTCCTGGTAGCATGAGTGAGTGGGGAATATAATATACTGTTTATTAGTTGTATGTGTTGATGTTATGATTATTTAGTGATGTAATTGTGCTGTTACGCTAGTGACCTTCGGAAGCCAATTAACGTGAGGGTGATGCCATTCTCTACCACACGGTGGCGACAACTATTAAGGCGTTTCTTGTTACTTTTCTGTGTTGATTCTTGGTCTTGTTAGACAACTACTACTGAACTTTTATTTTGAGTGCATTATGTTCAAGCTGATTTTATAGAAGTGTTCATATTGATTGTGATAATTTTCATATTTTTTGGGGGGGGGGACTTAATATTTACAACAAAATTATATTTATTTTAAAAATGGAAAGTTTTGGGAGAGGTAGGGGAGTTTTCATGTTTAACCCTTCACTGCCAGTGGGTAGGGGGGCAGCTATTTCTCCAGTTACTTCCACACCTCTGGCCAGGCCAACTACGCAGGCAAGTGTGCACCTTCCACATGATTTAGAGCTACCTCAACTCAGTGCATTCGAGCCAGTTTCACCTAATCCTAGGAAGGAGGATGTGTCTATGGATTTCCTGGCGGACATTGTTAAGCAGATAGGTTACTCCATAGGTGAAAATATTGCCTCTTGTTTGGAATCAAAGGCTATGGGAGATGGGGTGGGACAGAAGGTTGATTATGTTGGTGGTACCAAGGTTGGGGCCAGCTCTAGTCTAAATGTAGTGGTGAAAAATGATGTCAGGGAACCAGTGTGTTTCAGGGGGGATGGTTCAGAGGAATGCACAGTGCATGAGTGGGAGGAGACCATGTTAGTGTACATGCAGAAGAAGGGCTATGGTGGGCAGGAGAGGTCAGATGAAGTTTTGGGTAAGCTGAAAGGGCGGGCACGTGACGTGGTAAGAGTAAGCCTACGCAGTAACCCAGTTGACTTAAGCCAGGGCCCTAGACCGGTTTTTGACATTCTGAAGCATCACTTTAGCGACACAATCAACTCTGACATGCCCCTAGCTGATGTTTATTCTACGTTGCCAATGGAAGGTGAGACTCCATTTGATTACTGGATCAGACTGAACAGAGCCATAGAGGTGGCAGAGGACTGTTTGAAGAGGCAGAACAAGGAGCTAGACAATCCATCACGTGTTCTGACTGTCATGTTCATCAAGCACTGTCCGAACCCAGAGCTGTCATTGATATTCATGTGCAAACCATTGCATGAGTGGACGGCTGCGGAGGTCCATGGCAGGCTGGAGGAGTACCAGAGGAAGTGTAAGGCTCCAAGTCCCTTGCGGCTGGCCCCACTGGTCACCACACTGACGCAGGAAGTAAGTAGGCCAGTGTCGGCTGTTGCAAACTGTCCGGACCCCTTGCAGCAGCCCACAAATGGCTCATCCGAGGCATTGGATCGAGTGATGGCCATGCTTGAACGGGTCTTGGAGCAGAGGCCTCAGCAACCTGTAGGCGGCTATAATAACCGTTTCCAGAGGAGGCCCAGAAGGGAGAACCCGCCTTTGCAATGCAAAGTGTGTGGGGATGCGAATCACAGCACAATGGATCATTGTTATTCTAACCACCTATGCTTCCTCTGTTATGCAGCTGGGCACACACGTCGGGAATGTCCTCGCACTTCATCGGTAACTCCCGTCGCTCCATCAAACAGCAACACGACACAGCGGCAGGAAAACTAGCTGGCCCGCACTGGGTGGGGGGAAGTGCTGGGCCTTGTGAGGTGCCCCAATTCGATAGTGTTGTAGATTTAGAGTCAATATATTCAAGTGTTTGTGATGAAGTCAAGTCGAACGAAAAAGTCATTATGCAAAATACACAGAGAGTGCTCCACAACGATGAACTCTTCTATACTAGTGTGTTACTGGGGGATGCTATAGAGGTGAGCGCTATGATTGACAGCGGTTCTATGGCATGCACATTGAGCTCTACAGTGGTGCCACGCCTTGAGAAAGCAGGTGTGCTCAAGAGTGGCTCCCTCAGTCCGACTGAAGTGGTGTTGGTTGACTGCGGGGGGTTGAAGACCAAGCCTGTAGGTGTGTGTGAATTGAATCTGTCTGTGTATGGCAGCAGTGTCTCTGTCCCTGTTCTAGTAGTGGATGGCCAACGTGATGAGCTCATCCTAGGCAGCAACGTGATAAAACACCTCATCAGGGAGCTGAAGACGACCGGTGACTTCTGGGAGAAGATGTCATCATCTGAACACAATGGAGATGACAAACTGTTCCGTCTGCTGGCTAATGTGGAGAGATGGAAAGGGACAGAAGTGCTGGAAAGAGTGGGCACAGTAAGGCTGAAGCGGGCGGTCACATTGGAGCCCATGCAGGAACATTTAGTCTGGGGCCGGTTGTGTACGCCTCAAAATGTATCTGCGGGCAGTGCTGTCGTTATTGAGCCTACGAGGGCACGCTCAAGACCGAAAAACATTCTAGTGGGGAGAACAGTAGCGACATTGTGGAGCGATGGCTGGGTCCCTGTCAAAGTTATCAATCCCTCACCAAAGCCAGTAACAGTGAGACGCAATGCCAAGATAGCGGATGTTTTTCCTTGCATGGCATTAGAAGACTTTGACACTGACTACATAGATGGGCCCACTGTCGAACCGGTCCCCCTGGTGCAGCAGGTACACAAAATGGATGACAATCAAGACTTTGACAATGGTAGTGGAGATAGCTTGACCGTTGACAGTGCCGTAAAACCGCACAGAGTGACAAGTGAGGTGTTGCACGAGTTAGGGCTAGGTGACATTGACATTGAGTCCACTCAGTTGTCGCAACAGTGTAAGGCCCGGCTAGTTCAGCTAATAGCCCGCTACGAGTGTATCTTCTCCCGGAACAAACTAGATTGCGGGAAGGCTACTGGATATGTCCATCGCATCAGACTCAGTGACACTAAGCCTTTTAGGCTCTCCCCTAACCATTATGACAAGCTCAGGCAGGCCTTGGATGAGATGGAAGAGCGAGAGATAATCAGGAAATCCAGCAGTGAGTATGCCTCCCCGCTCGTGCTGGTCTGGAAGAAGTCTGGCGACCTGAGACTGTGTACAGACTTCCGATGGCTCAATGCTCGCACCGTAAAGGATGCTCACCCTCTACCTCACCAAGCTGATGCTCTGGCGGCCCTGGGTGGCAATGCCTTCTTCTCTACAATGGATTTGACCTCAGGCTACTACAATGTGGAGGTGCATGAAGACGACAAGAAGTTTACAGCCTTCACTTCTCCTTTTGGGTTATATGAATATAACCGTCTTCCACAAGGACTGTGCAACAGCCCAGCTACATTCATGAGGATGATGTTGAGCATTTTTGGGGATCAAAATTCTTCTAGCCTTCTATGCTACCTGGACGATGTGCTGGTTTTTGCCCCGACTGAAGAACTTGGATTGCAACGCTTGGAGTCAGTTTTTGAGCGTCTCAAGGCCCATAATCTGAAATTGGCTCCAAAGAAATGCCATTTCATGAAGCGGTCAGTGCGGTTCTTGGGGCATGTCATCAGTGAAGGAGGTGTGGCCACAGACCCGGAAAAAGTGAAGGCTATTGCAGGGATGACAGAGAAGGATCTCATGGAGGATAACACGGACGTGCCCTCCCAGGGGAAGATTCGGTCCTTTCTCGGAATGATAGTCTATTACCAGCAGTTCATTGAGGGGTGCTCCACCATCGCTAAGCCGCTGCATGGGCTGACAACTGGGACGAAGGCACCACGCCATGGGAAAAGAAAGAGGAAAAGAAGAATACATAGGAAACTCACAGCAGCAGACTGGACTGGTGAGTGCAAACAGGCCTTTTGTCAGTTGAAACAAGCTCTCCTCGATCAGGTCATGCTAGCCCACCCTGATTTTAGTAGACCTTTCTTGCTGTCTGTAGACGCATCTAGTAATGGATTAGGTGCTGTCCTCTCCCAAGTGCCAGAGGATGGGTCTGCAGCCAGGCCCGTAGCATTCGCTAGCAAGTCTCTTACTTACGCACAGTCAAAGTATCCTGCCCATAGGTTAGAGTTTTTTGCTTTACGCTGGGCAGTCTGTGAGAAGTTTAGTCATTGGCTAAGGGGCAAGCCTTTTACTGTATGGACAGACAACAACCCATTAACATACATCCTGTCCAAGCCCAAATTGGACGCCTGTGAACAGAGATGGGTTGCTAAACTCGCTCCATTCGAGTTTGACATAAAGTACATCCCCGGCCCCAAAAATGTCATTGCTGATGCACTCAGTAGACAGCCATTTGTGCAGCCGAGCGCTCTCCACCGCATCACAAGTGTTCCATACAAGGCCTTGCTGGAAGAAGCTGCGGGAGTACATGCTGAGAAGGTGCAAGATGTGTTCCGCTGGTCGAACCACCCATTCGACCTCGAAAGCTGCTCACCGTCAATTGAGGCAGATGCCTGTGAAATTGTCATGGACTGCCAAACTACCTCCTATCCTTCTCCTGGTTCTCTGTCAAAGGAAGCGGTGTCGGCAGTCCTGAGGTCGCAAGAGGAGGCTGGTCTACAGAACTGTGCGCTGCTACTGCCTCAGCTCACTCAGTCGCTGGTGCCATCTGAGATGTCAGATGTGAGAGTGCTGTCCTGTGACGACCTGATATCAAAGCAGCGCCAGGATGATGCACTCGCCAGAGTTGTCTTCTACGTGGACAGGGGCCGTAGACCTTCTAGGAGGGAACGTGGCCATGAACCAATCGAGGCTCTGCGGATTCTGAAGACCTGGGAGAAGCTCACTCTGAAAATGGGTGTACCATATCACGTTACCAAAAGTTTGCTGTCAAAGAGGAAGACGTACCAGTATGTAGTACCCACCTCAATGAGGGCGACAGTTTTGAAGGGTGTCCACGATGAAGCCGGTCATCAGGGGCAACAGCGGACGTTGTACTTGACGAGACAGAGGTTCTTCTGGCATGGTCTGGAGTCGGATGTGAGGGAGTATGTCAAGACCTGCAAGAGGTGTGTGTTCAGTAAGGCCCCCGAGCCAGAGGCCAGAGCTCCACTGGAGAACATCATCACGACTGAGCCCCTCGAGTTGGTGTGTGTGGACTTCTGGTCTGCTGAAGACTCCAACAACAAGTCCTTGGATGTTCTGGTCGTCACTGATCATTTTACTAAGATGGCCCATGCCTTCTTGTGTCCGAACCAATCAGCTAAAGCAGTGGCCCTTCAGCTGTGGAACAACATCTTCTGTGTGTATGGTTTTCCTCGTCGTATCCACTCCGACCAAGGGGCCAACTTTGAAAGTAAATTGATTGCTGAGTTGTTGAGTGCTGCAGGAGTCCAGAAGTCGCACACAACTCCCTACCATCCGATGGGGAACGGGGGAGTCGAAAGGTTCAATAGAACGCTGGGAAACATGATCAGGGCTTTACCTACGAGAGCGAAGCACAGGTGGCCCCAGAAGCTGAAGTCGTTGACCTTCGCCTACAACTGTACAGTCCATGAAACCACGGGCCACGCCCCTTTCCAGTTGATGTTTGGGAGAACCCCACGTCTGCCTGTCGACATGATGTTTGGTACGGTGCTAGAAGACTCAAATGTTGTAGACTACGATGAGTACGTCAAGTCCCTGACGAGAGACCTGAGGGAGGCCATGGAGACTGTACAGTTGTCGGCAACCAAACAGCTGAAGAGGCATGCGGGCCTCTACAACAGGAAGATCAGAGGAGCTCCAGTGGAGGTCGGTGATCGGGTGCTGCTGGCGAATAAGGGTGAACGTGGAATGAGGAAGCTGGCGGATCGCTGGGAGAACAACCTCTATATTGTTACGGAGAAGAATAGTGACATCCACATCTTCAAGATACAGAACATGTCGACTGGCCAGGAGAAAACGGTCCACCGTAATCTGATAATGCCTGTAAACTTCTTGCCTCTCCCTGACACTGCCTTAGAGACACCTAATACGGGAGACCGTGAGGATCCGAGTGAGGAGATGGAGGACTCATCCATGAATGATATACCAGAAATGGACATCGGTGAGAGGACTAGTGTGTGGGTATCAGAACAGACCTCGGAGGAAACACAGTCGGAGCCCTCTGAAAAAGAGACCCTAGATGTGCTGGAGGATGGGCCACTGGCGAGGGACCCTCAGAACTCACCACATTCTGAGGGTGCCACTGGTGGCACAAGCATGTCAGAGGTAACCTTTGGAGAAGAAATGTCCGAACCCTCTGAGGAAGAAAGACATTCTGAAGATGCCACTGGTGGCACAAGTTCCAGCAACAGTCACAGAACCCTTGACCTTGACTACCCATCGACTGTGGACAGTGACCCACCAATGGTGGTTGTAGTTGAACAGGTTAAACGTAATGATAACTCTGTTAGGACTGTCAGGTCAGGGGCTGGTCGAGTTAGGAAACGCCCAGTGAGACTCATTGAGACTATGCAGACACAGAGGGTTTTTCATACAGAATTCATTAGAGTACCTGTGTGGGTGTAGGATTAGAATCCAAGTCTGTAGCCACATTTTCTTTTTTTTCTTTTTTACTTTTAACGTTCAAGAGACCCTATAGAGGTAATGGGTCAGGGGTCATGTAGGCCAAGGTTTTTCTGTCTGAGGTTCTTATTGTCACTGAGTGTACTGAACATGTAACAGGCATGTTTTCCTACGGGGTCTTTGAATTCCCCTAATTCTCTTTAGAGAGTCTTTGCACTGGAATATTTGGTGACATATGTATTGCAAGGTATTGCATACCTCATTTAGTTTCTTTGTAGTATGCAAGTGTAATTCAGCAGGGGAGAATGTAACAGGGTTGGTTATGTTTCCACTTGCCTCTAAAGAAATGTGTATTTGATGTTCAAGCATTCTTATTGGTTAGTTCAACTCTGATGACAATAAGGGGTGTTGTGATTGGCCCCACTTGCAGATAGGGGGAGATCGCGAACGTCAGGTCTTCCCAGTATGAAAATGTGATGCAAGGGGTAGGTCACGTTCTGAATACTGTTTTCTATTTTCTATTTTACAATGTGTACAAGTTTGCTGTACGTTACTGATTTTATACATGTGTGGGTATATGGTACCTGTTAGGGATTGAGGGGCTTTCTGGGATGTGCTTTGGCATATGATTGCTGTAAATAATTGTGTTAGCTAGCATACACCGATGTCATGGTCACATAAGCCACGGCTAACACAGTTGTCTTCATGCTACAGATTTTGTCATCGACAGCCATCAACACTGTTAAGTCCTGCACAACTAATGTGCTGTTTCCCATTTAACAACAGGTATTTACACATGTTATATTTTGTATTGTATTTTTGTATTTTGTTCGCCCAGTATGAAAATGTGATGCAAGGGATTTTGTCATCGACAGCCATCAACACTGTTAAGCCCTGCACAACTAACGTGTTGTTTCCCATTTAACAACAGCAACAGAAATAAATGATGCTCAACTGGGACCACTGGCCGAAGTGATTTATTATGAGAAAACACAACGCATGGAGAGTACACTATACATCTGTTACAAACGCACGCGCAACACCTGCCTGAATATGACCGGTGTCGGTAAACGTAGGCAAAAAGTAATAGTTAGTCAAGAACACTCTCGATAACATGTAAACAGCCTAACCAGCTCTGCTACGGTGAGTAAAATGGTCAGAATGAGGTGTTCTTTCATTTATGTCTGGAAGTAGCAAGCTAGCCAACTTTAGCCAGTTAGCTTGGGTGCTTGGTTTGGACAAGCATGCATATGCAGGCAAGCTGCAGAAGGATGAGGACGCTACAATTCCCCATTGTTTATCAGTGCAATTTTGACGGTCAAATAGCTGAAAATGTTTGAGGGTTTATTTAATGTTCATTGTTAGATTTTAGCTTATCTTGCTCTGGCTAGCATTATGTTGTTGATGTACATAAATGAGGGCGAGAGAGCCTACCTTTTCATGGTTGTTTGATCAATAGGACTGTAAAGGACTCCTGGGGTGTTTACATATTTGCAGAAATACATTCAGGTTATTTTGTGGCTTTTGGCAAATGCATTCTAATGATCTAAAGTTGCGCTGTTGCAACTGCCTGTATAAACACAGTCCAGTTCAAAGTGAATGTTGGCAGGCCCCTGTGGAAAATGGCTTGTTTACATTTCTTAAAGTGTCATATTCTGGGGGTGTATATGAACAGATTTTAATAATATTTAATCTTGCTAAAATGCTGTCAGTTCCACTTTAAATGCAACAATGTTTCACACACACATAAGTTAGAGATGGCTAACAACAGCAAGCACAATGCACAGTTCCACTCACCAGATGATGATTTTAAACTTAACTTCTTGTTGAAAGTTATTCTTGAAAAGGGAGAAGCTAACAAATTAGCAACAACACCCTCTTTGGGTGCAGCCGCTGCAAACTAGCCAACAACAAAATCTAGCTACTTAGACCTTGGGGAAACTACTGCTTGCTATTGCGCAGTGACCTGTTGGTCTTCAAGAACGCAGAGATGTCCATACATTTTTGCAAAAATGTCCCCACTCATTAAGTCAAAATGTGATTGGCTGATTGTACTCACTCCAAAATGTTGCCCTAATACAGTTGAATGTAAAAACTGAAGAGATTAAATCAGAACATCATTTAAAATAATATATAATCATCATTATTTATACATCCTTAGCCCTTCTCTGAAGGTGTAGAAGGCCCATTGTCCCCACTGTGTTTGGGTTAGTAATAATTTGAAGAGTGGCTCTATTTTCCCTCAGCATAAATTATTTCACTATTCTGAATGTCTAAATAATGTATAAATTGTTCTGAAATATGAACACAGAAATACTGGACATTTTGAACTCTTATGGTGGTAATTGGACAAAATTACAATCACGGTCTTAAATTGGACTCACATTTTTTGGTCTCGGCCTTGACTCTGTCTCGGACACCTTGTCCCCCTCCTGGTCTCGGTCTTGTCTCGGTCTAGACTCGGACTCGATTTGCTCCGGTCTTGAATCGGTCTCGCTTCAGGTGGTCTCGAACACGACACTGCTTGCATGACCACCATGAGAAGGATTTTTCCTTATATTTATAGCCATTATGAAATTAATTTCTAAAGCAATTTAGCTAATATGTTGGAGCAGAAATACAAAACAATTGAATGCTCCATGTCACACTAGCCTTGGTTCAAAGCTTCGCTCAAGTTGTTCTTCAAAGAATGTTGTTTTTGACATTGTGCACTTCCATACCTAAGTTGAGGTGAAAGCCTGTGTCAGAGGTTGTCATACTATTCCTCTGCAGGGTTAGCAATGCAATGTTGCAGCTGAGATTTTACTTTATGTTGTATTAGTATCAAGTTTGCGGCGGTACGGACATATCCATAAAAAACTACTACAGTTGTAAACACACACACGCGCACATGCCCCATTTCAACCTAATCTGACCCCCGCCACAAAATTAGATGGCCGGAAAAAAGTCCGCTCTGAAGGTTTTAGCAGGAAAGCCCCTGAGGGATTATGAAATAGCATTTGTGTTCTTTTCATCGTCTGTGAAGTACAGAATAAATCTAATTTTCCTTGCCTGCTTTGATAAAATGCCAGCCACATAAACCATTTTAACGGGAGGGGTGAATAACCCTTACCTGGAACAGAATTGCTCCAGTTACTTCAGGGGGATACTGCAAATGCAGGGCATGCATTTTACTGGTTGCACACAGACAGACACGTGCAGACACACAAGGGCAGAAAGACAGACCCAGACAGACATATTGAGACAGACAGACCCAAACATTTACATTACATTTACATTTAAGTCATTTAGCAGACGCTCTTATCCAGAGCGACTTACAAGTACATACATTCATACTTTTTTTTGTACTGGCCCCCCGTGGGAATCGAACCCACAACCCTGGCGTTGCAAGCGCCATGCTGAGCCACACGGGGCCACAGACCGACAGAGACAGATACACAGACCAACAGACACAGACCAACAAACCCAGATACACAGACCAACAGACAGACACAGACAGACCAACAGACACATACCGACATATAGACCGACAGACGCATGCAGACAGACCCAGACAGACAGACCAACCCAGACCGACTGACCCAGACACACAGACCGACAAACTGACAGACACAGACCAACACAGAAACAGACACACACACAGACAGACAGGCCGACAGACAGGCCGACAGACAGAGACAGACAGGCCGACAGAGACAGGCCGACAGACAGAGACAGGCCGACAGACAGAGACAGGCCGACAGACAGAGACAGGCCGACCCAGACCGACAAACCGGAAGATGCACACAGACAGACCCAGACAGACAGACGGACCGAGACGGCCCCACCGAGGCACATACACAGCCAGATAGACACAGACCGGCAGATAGAGAGGGAGTAAATAACAACAGAAAAAATACAGCTGTACTGTTAGCAATGTATAGGAAGTGGAGTGATTTTGGGAAGGAGAAGAAGGAGAAAAAGAACCTTCACTGGTACTTTGATGAGCGAAGCTGCCTGTATTTATGATTAAAAATTGGGCGCCTCTCTCTCTGCCTAAGCCCTTATCTGTACTGCATGCGGGTAAGTCTGATAGGGCCCCTAGCCATGGGGAAAGATAACGAAAAATAATTAGTTAACATTTAGCTATGAGCACTCTGAAATTTTATTCCGGAATATAAAAATTGGAGGAAGATAGGCTGAGCTCAAATGACTACTTGCAAGAAATATTTATACATTCTAACTCCAGTACATACAGGAAATGTGTCAATGTGTGTGTTCATCTAGGAGAGCATATTTTCCCACCAGGCAAGTGCAAACTCTAGCTTTGAGATAAGTCCATATTGAAAATCCACACTCTCACCTTGCTTACTCTCAGAAGTAAATCTTCCAGGATCTCAAAGGCAGGAGTCCCCACATAAACTGAGATTAGATTGGGGTACTAGTGTTTTATATCCCCCCCTTATTTATGTTGCATACAGCCTTTAGTTTACATAATATTGGAACCAAGTTATATTTGCACCTACCTGTGCCTTTAGTGCTGGATTTGATTGAGTTGTAGGTTCAAGTTGGCAGATAGGGACACAATTCAGGCTCCATTGGGATGTCACTCACATCAGAATAATTCATTCCTGGGGCTGTGTTCAAATATAGTGCACTTTGTAGGAAATAGGGTGGCATTTGTGACTCAGCCCCTCTCACATGGGTTCATACCTCCATCAACCAGTCACCCTTTCAAAAACAGATTTTAAATCCAACCTTGATTTGACAAGGGCTAGTCTTCCAAGAGTAAAACATATACAGAAATTATAAAACAAAGATCCCCCCCCCCACACACAAAACACAAACATACCTCATGTGAATAGCATATTACAATAACCTTTTAGACCCACTGTAGTCGTTCAAGACATTTTATGAATTTGGCAAGTTTTGGGAAGTTTCTGGCAAGGCGTTCGAGGACTTCACTGCTCTGAAACTAAAAGGTATTTTGCCCAGCTCTAATTTGGGTTTTGGTGGTCTATAGAGCCCCATAGTGGAGGTGTCATAATACCCATAAAACCTAGCGGTCAAACAGGGAAACGGTTCCAATCGTTTTTCCACCATTGTTTGCTCATAGGGAATTTTTTAAACACTTCAAATAAGGGCTGTATTTCATGTAGGCTTACCCTGCCATGACATTTTAACATTTGATAACCATGTAAATCTCTCAGACAAGGTGACTTTTATCAATATATTTGGCTCTATTTACTCAGATTTGAAAATGCTAATTAGCATCAAAGCAAACATCCTGCAAGACTACAAATCCCTGCAAACTCCTACATGTCATCTCTAGCTGACACCTTTGCTAACAGTTATTGTCTCAATTTAAAACTTGCACAAGACAGTTCACAGAATTGTCCATTTAAAGAAATGTTGCCAATTTGTTCATTACTACATTTAGTTAACATTAGATAGTTAATCCAGAGATTCTTACCTTTGCCTTGATTCAACAGTTTCGTCCAGATCATCATGGCATTTGTAGAATTTCTTTTTTGGGGGCTAAATACAGGTAAATATATTGATAAAAGTCACCTTGTCCTAGAGATATTTAGACGTTTATCAAAATGTCACACCAGGATAAGCATGTCATAAAACATAGCCCTTCTTTTAAGTAACTTTGAAATCCCCTATGTGAAAAATGATTGGTACCATTTCCTTGTTTGACTGCTAGGTTTTATGGGTATTATGACTTTACTCAGATACTCTATAGGTGGCCTTGGTGTAGTATATTTTTGATTTTCCCATGAAATAGCTTCAAAACTGTCTAGCCTGATTGTTATCAAATCCCTGTTCCTAAATTGAACATGTAATCGTCTTTTTGAAATTAACAATGCTGTTAAAGGATGTTCAAAAATGTGTAAATGTAATTATGTAAATAACACAGCATGTTAGCTTTTAAGGTCAAAATGCTATTTGGCTTGTTGAATATATATACTATACCAGGCGTATTCAACTCTTACTCTACGAGGTCCGGAGCCTGCCAGTTTTCTCTTCTACCTAATAATTAATTGCACCCACCTGGTGTCCCAGGTCTAATTCAGTCCCTGATGAGAGGGAAACAATGATAAAATGCAGGGTTTCATTATCTGATGTTGGACAAAGAGAAAGGGAGAGTTATAACCATAGCAATAATTTGAACATTTGATTGAGCGTGTTTGGAGTGCCAGATGGGTGGAGTTTGCAAATTTGGGACTATTCCATTGGTTCCATTGTGCTAGAACAAATGCCATTTAAACAAAGGTATGTTTTCCTCTGACTTGTATTGCCACTTAACAGTATTTTGAATAGTAGAGTACAGGCAGCTTAACATGAGCAGTAATATTTGTCATGGCTGTCGCCACGACTACACCTGTGCCAGGACTAGATTATCTGCTTGAGTTACAACAGCGTGGAATGTGAATGGAGGACTTCCTCCATGATGAAAGCAATTAGGCTGCAGGGCGAGGCGCTGTCTATCATATCAAGGGAAAATGAATATAAATTAACAACGGATCTCTTGTGTTGACAGATGGAGTTTTGGGCTGACCAAGGGTGAAGGGCAATCCAGAAAAAGTGATGAAAAAAGTTGTAAAGTTGTAAAAAGAGTTGAAGTAAAATGAATGCAGATATGTTGGCTTACTGCAGACCAGGCATTTCCTGTATAGGGAGAACGAGAACAAAATAGTCTGATAGTCCTATGAATTGTAGCTTATGAGGTAAAAGATAGTTGGTATATTGTAACGTGTGTGCTGTACCGTCCCACCCCCTCCCATAGAAAACCTAAATCTAACCCTGTACCCCTCACCCCAATGAAATAAAACTCTCAAAGACACAGCAGGGTAATGATGTAGCATTAAACAGGATCAAAGAGAAAAGTCTGTGATAAAACACTACTGCTTTCATCAATAACTCTTCATTAACTTGTCCCTAGTAAAGGTTCAGAGATTACATTGACTTATTCTCTCTCTCTCTACCCAGATAACGATCAAATACAACATTTTGCATTATCGCCTTGACAGGAAGAAGCCTTTCATTGGCATAATCTCAAAGATCTTAGAGTGGGTGCCACTCCTAATGATGTCCTCTCTTGAAGCTAGATTGAAATGATGTCTCTCAAACGCTCAAAGTCGCGTAGGAACCAATTGCCTGATGTTTTACTTCATCCCCTCCGAGCTTCTTCTCAGTGAGATGAGACTTCAGAGTTTTCGGCTGTCAATGCAAAGTGAAAAGGAGGAAATAAGGAGGAGAGGATAATAGTATGACTGCAGAGATAAAAACACAGTTTCTTCTGAACCAGTAGTCTCTCATCTCTCCTCTTTAACTAGGACAGACACGTATGCAGGAATCCAACCAGCTTGGCCTCAGTGCAACAGGGATCCTCTGTGTCTGAAAGCTTTAATAGCACGTAGCAGACTAGTCAAGGCGGTCTAGGGTCAAGAGCTGAGCCCTGGGGTTTGCCTCGGAGGCATACAGTCTGTGGCTCACACCCATAGGAAAGTTTCAGAGAAACTATTTCACCCAGGGACCAAAGTGCGTGATCCATCTCCGCTTTGAAGAAAATACGAAAATGTATCAGAGGGCTTAGCTCGACGCTAACCCCAGACGTGTGACTGGGGGGGGGGGGGGGGGGATGCTATATATGACGACTGTTATAGCAGTTTCCATCCTGAACTGACACGGTGTGTGCTGTTCTCGCTGTTGTCCTCACCTTTGTTTACAATTAAGTGACATGGATTGCAGTACTGTCAAAACTGTCATGCTGAAAAATATACATTTTAAAGTACCCTTTTGAAGTGGCTCTCAGCTCGTCAATGTCACCTCTTAAGCTTTCATATCTTATTCAAATATTACACAGGATAGTCACAGCAACTTTGAAGGATCACTCAGCACTTTGAAGGGCCTACAAAATCCACAATTTGTTGTTCTTCCCAGTATGGCAGCTGGAGGTAGCATCTCAATAGTCTTCCTCTCGTCATCGTATCTTGGCCATCTGCACTGATCTGAAAACCCTGAGAAACACCTGAAAATGCCAAGAACTGGGGAGTCTGAAACCAACACCAACCATCAAACTGTGACTTTCCATGACAGTTTCCCAGCCATGTCTTGAGCATGACTGCATTTCCAGGTGTATTTTTGGGACAGGGATTTCACCTTTTACAGTAACCTCCTGTTTAACAACATGGAGTGTGACCTTCGAGGACTCGGGCCTGTTTGTCCTCTCTAATTGAGCTCATGGTTGTCAATTTATATCGCGATTGCCAGACTGTGTGGCACGGACTGGTAAGACGCTTCAAGAGGGCAGTCACGTGTGCTAGCAAGGCAGAGGTCCGAAGTTAGTGCCAGGTAGTGGCCGAATCGGCAGGAATATGCACTCTCTAAGCAAGCAGCGTGACATCCTTTACATTTGCTTCAGTCTCAATTAACGAGAGGAAAGAAACAACAAAAAACTGCCACCTGTCAACTTACTTCCATTGTTGTTATGCCCATTTCCTGTTATATTTTTTTCCCTCCTCTCTTAAAAGATGGAGTCCCGTACTTTAGGAAACCCTTCTGAAAGAACATGGAGTGATTTAGCGAACTCACACACCCTAAACGGACCCATCAAAGATACCAGCGCATCTCAGACACACATAAATCACATTCCTCCTTTCTTAAAAACCTATGCTCACCTTCAAATCTTGGTTGTAGTCCATCAAAGTAGGTCTAGGCAACATTATAGCATAACACCTTTCCTTATTACGTTACATTACCGGTCAAACGTTTTAGAACACCTACCCATTCAAGGGTTTTTCTTTATTTTTACTATTTTCTACATGTTAGAATAATAGTGAAGACATCAAAACTATAAAATAACACATATGGAATCATGTAGTAACCAAAAAAGTGTTAAACAAATCAAAATATATTTTATATTTGAGATTCTTCAAATAGCCACCCTTTGCCTTGATTACAGCTTTGCACATGCTTGGCATTCTCTCATCCAGCTTCATGAGGTAGTCACCTGGAATGCATTTCAATTAACAGGTATGCCTTCCTTAAAGTTAATTTCCTTCTTAATGCGTTTGAGCCAATCAGTTGTGTTGTGACAAGGTAGGGGTGGTATATTTGGTAAAATACCAAGTCCATATTATGGCAAGAACAGCTCAAATAAGCAAAGAGAAATGACAGTCTATCATTACTTTAAGACATGAAGGTCAGTCAATGTGGAACATTTCAATAACTTTCAAAGTTTCTTCAAGTGCAGTCACAAAAAACATCAGGCGCTACAACTGTCTCTCATGAGGACTGCCTCAGGAATGGAAGACCCATACTTACCTCTGCTGCAGAGGATAAGTTCATTAGAGTTACCAGCCTCAGAAATAGCAGCCCAAATAATGCTTTACAGAGTTCAAGTAACAGACACATCTCAACATCAACTGTTTAGAGGAGACTGTGTGAATCAGGCCTTCATGGTCGAATTGCTGCAAAGAAACCACTCCTTAAGGACACCAATAAGAAGAAGAGACTTGCTTGGGCCAAGAAACACGAGCAATGGACATTAGACCGGTGAAAATGTGTCCTTTGGTCTGGAATCCAAATTGTAGATTTTTGGTTCCAACCACTGTGTCTTTGTGAGACGCGGTGTGGGTGAACAGATGATCTCTGCATTTGTATTTCCCACCGTAAAGCATGGAGGAGGTGTTATGGTGCTTTGTTGGTGACACTGTCTGTGATTTATTTAGAATTCAAGCACACTTAACCAGCATGGCTACCACAGCATTGTGCAGCGATACGCCATCCCATCTGGTTTGGGCTTCGTGGGACTATCATTTGTTTTTCAACAGGACAATGACCCAACACACCTCCAGGCTGTGTAAGGGGCTATTTGACAAAGGAGAGTGATGGAGTGCTGCATCAGATGACGTGGCCTCCACAATCCCCCGAACCTCAACCAAATGGAGATGGTTTGGGATGAGTCGGTCCGCAGAGTGAAGAAAATGCAGTCAACCTACTGCTCAGCATACGTGGGAACTCCTTCAAGACTGTTGGAAAAGCATTCCAGGTGAAGCTGGTTGAGAGAATACCAAGAGGGTGCAAAGCTGTCATCAAGGAAAATGGTGGCTATTTGAAGAATCGAATATAAAACATATTTTCCGTTGTTTATCACTTTTTTGGTTACTACATGATTCCATCTGTGTTATTTCATAGTTTTGATGTTTTCACTATTATTCTACAATGTAGAAAATAGTAAAAATAAAGAAAAACCCTTGAATGAGTAGGTGTTCTAAAACTTCTGACCGGTAGTGTATGCACGCATGACTGTAAGCCTGCTAAATGGCATATATTTTATTTTATTATATATCAGTGACCTTGCTAGCCCTAGTGTGCTCAGGCTCTGATTTCTAGAAGAAGAAGAAACAGAATAATATGACTCATTGGGGACTGCATACTAATTAGGATGTGATGCATGCCCTGTCAAGAATTTTCCACCGCAGGACTTTCACTGAGTCTTGTTCTTGAAATTACACTGCATTACGCAGGAGGAGGGAAGTCCTTGGCAGTGGGCTGTGCATATCTGCTCCAACCACTTGCAATGAAAGAGCAACATACAGTCCTTACCACATGTATATAGACAGTGAAGCTGTTTTGGATTTGAGATCAAATGATGAATACAAGGCGACAGTATAGAATATCACCTTTTGTATTGCATTAACTTCAATACAACTTGCCTTGCCTGTGATTTCTATTAGCACACCTCATAGACATTCTGATGTCAAATCAAATCTGACTCCCGAATCACAGTTAGATGTTCCACAGCACATGTCCAGCTTCAATTGGCTGAATTCCTGTGTGCAGTCTCCTTGAGACTCCTTTATAATAATTTTATTTGTATTTATTTATTCTCCCACATTTAGGAAGGAGAGGGTGGATTAACAAAAAAATAGTATCCACATCAAAACCTGATTTCAAGTGTGACTGTAAATTCGATTAGGAGCTGAGTTGCTATAGAAAGAAAGGGATGAGACAGCGTAAGGAGCTTTTGCTATTAATTTTTCATTTTGTGTGGAAGCTGCTGATTATGACTAATCAAGGCTAGCACATTTTAAACTGTTGTCAATGGAAATCAATCTCTCCTTAAGTAGTGGCATTATTTCCATTGTCCAAGCTGTTTAAATGAATGGTGATTCTCTATCATCTCTTTCTCCCCCCACATGCTTTTGTCGTACAATACGGGTCTAATTGAAATAGAAGCGTGCTTAAAGGCTCTGAATATTTTTTTGCAATAGTATCTTGTTTTACCTTGCTAATTTAGCCACACTAATAACACTTTAAATCGAACATTTCCCCATGTACAGAATATATTATTCATACATTTGCACACACAAGTAATATCTAGGACCAAGACTGGAAATTGAAGGACGGTTAAATTGTCGTCATATACAGATTGTGTCTACACTTCCACAAGGTCAAAAGAGCCATATATTCACACCCAGGTGGCTGAAACACTGTCACCCAGCCGTGTGTGATCGGCAGGGCATACTCAGGTCCAGACTCAATATATGACTGCCACTAATCTCTTTCCCTCCTCTCTGGAGTGGCACCGCACTTAATAATCTAGCCTGTGATAGTATCTGGAGAGGTTCCCAATTTCGATCTCTAATATGAAAATGGCCTGCAATACTTCACTGTCTCTCTGGCTAGATACTCCCCCACTCAAACAGAGGAGAGATCCTTGACTGAAGCTCTGAGAGACTGAGAAATGGGTTGATGACAATGAGAGGAGTAAAGGATTTCTTCAGGGAATTTACTTGGGCTTATATATATATTTTTATTTTTTATTTTTTATTTAACTAGGCAAGTCAGTTAAATGGCTACGGGATCGATATGACAACAGCCAGTGAAAGTGCAGGGCGCCAAATTCAAACAACAGAAATCTCATAATTAAAATTCCTCAAACATACAAGTATCTTATACCATTTTAAAGGTAATCTTGTTGTTAATCCCACCACAGTGTCCAATTTCAAAAAGGCTTTACAGCGAAAGCACCACAAACGATTATGTTAGGTCACCGCCAAATCACAGAAAAACACAACCATTTTTCCAGCCAAAGACAGGAGTCACAAAAAGCAGAAATAGAGATAAAATGAATCACTAACCTTTGATGATCTTCATCAGATGACACTCATAGGACTTCATGTTACACAATACATGTATGTTTTGTTCGGTAGAGTTCATATTTATATAAAAAAATCTCAGTATACATTGGCGCGTTATGTTCAGTAGTTCCAAAAACATCCGGTGATTTTGCAGAGAGCCACATCAATTTCCAGAAATACTCATAATAAACGTTGATCAAAGATACAAGTGTTATACATGGAATTTTAGATCCACTTCTCCTTAATGCAACCGCTGTGTCAGATTTCAAAAAAGCTTTACGGAAAAAGAAAACCATGCAATAATCTGAGGTTGGCGCTCAGAGCCCAATCAAGACAAAAATATATCCGCCATATTGTGCAGTCAACAGAAGTCAGAAATAACATTATAAATATTCACTTACCTTTGATGATCTTCATCAGAATGCACTCCCAGGAATCCCAGTTCCACAATAAATGTTTGTTTTGTTCGATAATGTCCATCATTTATGTCCAAATAGCTACTTTTGTTTGCGCGTTTTGTAAACAAATCCAAAGTCACGAAGCGCGTTCACTAGGAGCAGACGAAATGTCAAAAAGTTCCGTTACAGTCCGTAAAAACATGTCAAACGATGTATAGAATCCATCTTTAGGATGTTTTTAACATAAATCTTCAATAATGTTCCAACCGGAGAATTCCTTTGTCTTCAGAAAAGCAAATTGAACAGAGCTCGCGCTCACATGAACGAGCGTCACGAGCTCAAAGCATTCTGCCAGTCCTCTGACTCATTCCCCTCTCATTCGGCCCCACTTCACAGTAGAATCATCAGACAAGGTTCGAAAGACTGTTGACATCTAGTGGAAGCCGTAGGAAGTGCAAACTGATCCATATCCCACTGTATCTTCAATGGGGGCTGAGTTGAAAATCGACCGACCTCAGATTTCCCACTTCCTGGTTGGATTTTTTCTCAGGTTTTTGCCTGCCATATGAGTTCTGTTATACTCACAGACATCATTCAAACAGTTTTAGAAACTTCAGATTGTTTTCAATCCAAATATACTAATAATATGCATATATTAGCAACTGGGACTGAGGAGCAGGCAGTTTACTCTGGGCACCTCTGGGCACCTTATTCATCCAAGCTACTCAATACTGCCCCCAGCCATAAGAAGTTAAGAACAAATTCTTATTTACAATGTTGGCCTACCGGGGAACAGTGGGTTAACTGCCTTGTTCATGGGCACAACGACAGATTTTTACCTAGTTAGCTCAGGGATTCAATCCAGCAACCTTTCAGTTACTGGCCCAACACTCTAACCACTAGGCTATCTGCCTGGCAGATAGCTTCCCGTGAGAGCTTTCATAGACTCCCTAATGTGTAGTTGTATAGAAGTGCAACATATAGTAGAGTGTAAATACTATTCAAACCCACAGTTTGGCAACAATGGCTACTTGACTGTTTAAGACAACTGGCTTAATATTGTGTTATTGGCTTATAATTATCTCTGTATGCACTGAAGCATTTTACACAAATGACATGATCATTTTCGGTAACTGCTTCGAGCACGGAACAGGGGCCTCGCTGAGATAAAAGCTGGAAACATATGTGTGATTGAGCCGTGATCGGGTGAAAGGGTCGGTGACCACAGTGGGGGACATGGTTTGATTATGAACAAACAACTCTGTTTCACCTGACAGACAAGTTGGTATATATCTGTCGTGACAAAGAGCCAGCCAGACTATTTAATCATGTATTCTGTTTGTCCACTGTCAACTGCTGGCGAGGCCCCCTAGAGCCACTTTAGTCTCTGGGTTGCATTGGCATTTTAAATCGCCCTTCATCTAAATAAAGATCAATAGGCTTTGAACAAACCAGGAGCAAATCAGTAAATGCAGAAATTATTATGTGTTAACATACTGTGGATGGACAGTTGTTTTTTTATCAGAGAGAGCGTTATATTTAGAACATGTGCGCCAACTGTGTTTTACCATACATTCATTTCGGTTTCAAATATGTCTTTTCTACTACATCAAAGTGATGCTAAAGGCTGGATTTGTGTGAACTGTGACTAATGGTTCTCAGCCATTAGTAGCCATTTTACATCCCAGGTCTGACAACTAATCAGAACACATAAAGAAAGCATCAGGCTAATGAATGGTGATGGATATATTCATTTTGCCGCAGTTTGCTTCAATGAAAGACATTTGTTACTGTAGGACTACCTCATTGCACTTAAGCGCCATAATTATTTCTATGAACATACAGAAGTGTAGATTAATTAGGTATGCTTTTAGCGATATGCACCCAGACACAAGTTACAGATCCGCTGATGACATACAGTGCCTTCAGAAAGTATTCAATTCGAAATGGATTAGATAGATTTTTCTCATACAAATACACACAATACCACATAATGACAGTGAAAACATGTAGTCAAATACAGAAATATCTAATTTACATAAGTATTCACACCCCTCAGTCAATACTTTGTAGAAGCAACTTTGGCTGTGATTACACTTTGGCTGTCTTGGGTATGTCTGTATCACCTTTGCACATCTGGATTTGGGGATTTTCTCAAGCTCTTAACTCTTAAATTAGATGGGAAGTGTCGGTGAACAGCAATCTTCAAGTCTTTCCATAGATTTTCAATGTGATTTAAGTCTGGGCTTTGGCTCCCCTATTCAACGACTTTCATCTTCTTGTTCTAAAGCCATTCCAGCGTTGCTTTGGCTGTATGCTTGGGGACCTTGTCCTGTTGGAACCTGAATCACAGAATCTTTTGCTTTTTGATCTGTCTTTCATATGCCTTTTTGCAAACTCCAGGCGTGCTGTCATGTGCCTTATATTCAGGAGCGGCTTTCGTCATTTTGCAAATTCCAGGTGTGCTGTCAGTTGACTTTTACTCAGGAGTGGCTTCCGTCTGGCCACTCTCCCATAAAGCCTAGATTGGTGAAGTGCTGTAGAGACTATTGTCCTTCTGGCAGGTTCTCCCATCTCAGCCAAGGAACTCTGTAGTTCTGTCAGAGTGGTCATTGGGTTCTTGGTCGCCTCCCTGACCAAGGTCCTTCTTGCCTGGTTGCTCAGTTTGGTCAGGCGACTAACTCTAGGCAGAGTCTGGGTAGTTCCATATTTTTAAAATTTCCAGATGATGATGACCACTGTGCTTTTGGAAATTTTCAACACTAGAAATTGTTTTATGCCCTTTCACAGATACTGTATATGCCTCATCACAATTCTATCTTGGAAATGTAAGGACAGTTCCTTGGACTTCATGGTATAATTTCTTCTCTGACATGCATTGTCAACTGTGGAACCTTGTATAAACAGCAGTTTCTTTCTAAATCATGTCCAAACAATCACGTTGTGACATCAAGGATACAATACACTTTTATTTTAGTGAACAAGGGAATCATCTCAATTCAGAGAAGTGCCAAGTCTGAATTAATTGTGCTCCAGGCTCATTTGGAGAAAAGCAAATAAGGGGATGAACTGTGAATTGGACGTGTGGCCATACCCAAATACCTCTCCCCCCCCACCCCATGCGACTCAGTCAAGCACTTTATGTTCTCTTCAGAAAACTCAAGACTTTGTGGAGCTTCTCGCGTTGTATGCCTCTATAATTAATCACGGTGAGGTGCTGAGACACTGCAGCGCCCAGGCAGGCAGGCCCTGGTCGCCCCAGGTAAAAATAACTCTTTGATAAACAGCCAACTAAATCACTCGTCAGTCTTCTCTTTGACCACAACACTCCCCCGCACCGCACACAGAAAAAGAAGTCCCTTGCACCCACTCCATGTCTCTCACTCGCTCTGCTTTTACATGCGACAGGTAACTAACTCATCATTCAAATCCAATTTTCCCTCCAACCAATTTGCCCTGTCTGTTTATCAACATATGAAAACACATATTGCTTTCTTGCCCAGACACAAGCATGAATGAATTTGAGTGTTTCGGCGTATTTTTGCCGTGTGTGTGCACGTGTGTGTGCGGCTACATGTGTGGTTGTTTGTGTGCATGTTCTTTTCCGTAAGCACTCATCAGTTTGTAGGTAGCAGGGCTATCTGTGGAAAGGATGCCACCTTACCGAAGGCCAGAGAAAATGAAGCCATAAATCCTGCCAGAACATGAGGAGAGATGGAAAAGTCGGAGGGGGGGGGGGGGCTGTTTTCTATTATATTTTCATAGATGGGCAAGCTGTGCTGCTGCTTTTCGTTAGGGTATTTTCCCTGGGCATCGGCTGGCTGAATCCCTGGCTGCTGTCGCCACCGCCACTGGGCCTAGCTGTGGACATATTGGTAGTTCAGACAACAAGGTTGTGTTCATTAGGCACCAAACCAAAGAAACCTGACTGAAATGTTTAGACTTATCCAATAAGAAACTATTTTTCTGTTCCAATTGTTTTTTCAAACATTTTCCATTGTGTGCCCTATTAGTGTGACCCTGGTCATTATGGCAGGGCTAAAGTCGAAGGGACAGTTTCCCGGAAACTGAAGCCTTATCCTGGATAAAACATGCTTTTGAGTCCAGGACAAAGCTTACGTCTTTGTCTGGGAAAGCTAAGTATAAAAGTAGGATTTCATATCTAAACTCAGCAAAAAAAGAAACGTCCCTTTTTCAGGACCCTGTCTTTCAAAGATTATTCGTTAAAAATCCAAATAACTTCACAGATCTTCATTGTAAAGGGTTTAAACACTATTTCCCATGCTTGTTCAATGCACCATAAACAATTAATGAACATGCACCTGGGGAACGGTCGTTAAGACACTAACAGCTTACAGACGGTAGGCAATTAAGGTCACAGTTCTGAAAACTTAGGACACTAAAGAGGCCTTTCTACTGACTCTGAAAATCAACAAAAGAAAAATGCCCAACGTCCCTGGTCATCTGCGTGAACGTGCCTTAGGCATGCTGCAAGGAGGCATGAGGACTGCAGATGTGGCCAGGGCAATAAATTGCAATGTCAGTACTGTGAGACGCCCAAGACAGGGAGACAGGACGGACAGCTGATCGTCCTCGCAGTGGCAGACCACGTGTAACAACACCTGCACAGGATCGGTACAGCCGATCATCACACCTGCGGGACAGGTTTAGAATGGCAACAACAACTGCCCGAGTTACACCAGGAATGCACAATCCCTCCATCAGTGCTCAGACTGTCCGCAATAGGCTGAGAGAGGCTGGACTGAGGGCTTGTAGGCTCCCTCATGTGGTACCCTTCCAGCAGGCTCATCTTGACATGACCCTCCAGCATGACAATGCCACCAGCCATACTGCTCGTCCTGTGCGTGATTTCCTGCAAGACAGGAATGTCAGTGTTCTGCCATGGCCAGCGAAGAGCCCGGATCTCAAGCCCATTGAGCACGTCTGGGACATGTTGGATCGGAGGGTGAGGGCTAAGGCCATTCCCCCCAGAAATGTCCGGGAACTTGCAGGTGCCTTGGTGGAAGAGCGGGGTAACGTCTCACAGCAAGAACTGGCAAATCTGGTGCAGTCCATGAGGAGGAGATGCTTTGCAGTACTTAATACAGCTCGTAGCCACACCCGATACTGACTGTTACTTTTGATTTTGATCCCCCCCCTTTGTTCAGGGACACATTATTCAATTTCTGTTAGTCACATGTCTGTAGAACTTGTTTAGTTTACGCCTCAGTTGTTGAATCTTGTTGTGTAAATATGTTAAGTTTGCTGTAAATAAACGCAGTTGACAGTGAGAGGACGTTTCTTTTTTTGCTGAGTTTATTCGAGATATTCTGTTGACATAGCAGCACGTAGGCAATGTAGACATCCCCATACAGTGAGCAGAGGACATTAGACTTGAATGATTTAAGAGCAAGCTAGTTATCTGACACAGGGTCATAGTCTGTTTGTGGAAAAGCATGTGTGTTATGGCTTTACACCCCCTGCTATATTGTGCATAAAGAGTTACTTGTCTAACAGAACACAGAGGGTGTTCTTTAATGGAAGCCTCTCCAACATAATCCAGGTAGAATCTTACCGTTTTCAATCTTTACTAACGACATGCCACTGGCTTTGAGTAAAGTCAGTGTGTCTATGTATGCGGATGACTCAACACTACACACGTCGGCTACTACAGAAACTGAAATGACTACAACACTTAACAAAGAGCTGCAGTTAGTTCCAGAATGGGTGGCAAGGAATAAGTTAGTCCTAAATATTTCAAAAACTAAAAGCATTGTATTTGCGACAAATTATTCACTAAACCCTAAACCTCAACTACATCTCGTAATGATTAATAGGGAAATTTACAAGTTGAGATGACTAAACTTGTCACGACTCCGAACGAGGCAGGCTCTCCTTCCCGTTCGGGTGGCGCTCGGCGGTCGTTGTCACCGGCCTATTAGCTGCCACTGATCTTTTTCCTCCCCCTCCTTATGTGTTCATTGGTTACACCTGTTTTGTGTTTGTTCGTAATTAGTTGGGCTTTATCTGTCAGCCGGCCCGCCCGTTTCTTTGTGCGGGATTGTTTTATTGTAAGCTTGGTGTTTGTTAGTCTGATCGTTTGTGTTTGTGTTAGTGTGCATTTTCTGAACTGTTTTCGTTCCCCGTGTCTGGGGCAGTTTATTGGGAGCACCCAGTGTCAAGTGGGGTGGCCGTTGTTTGTCAGTGGTTCATTAAATGAACGTGATCATTGTATCCTCTGTCTTCCTGCGCCTGACTTCGCACTCCGACACCCAGTCCTTACAAAACTGCTTGGCGAACCCCTGGATTGTAAACTATCATAGTCAAAACAGTTTGATACAACAGTAGCTAAAATGGGGAGAAGTCTGTCCATAATAAAGCACTGCTCTGCTTTCTTAACAATGCTATCAACAAGGCAGATCCTACATGCCCTAGTTTTGTTTCACCTAGAATACTCTTCAGTAGTGTGGTCAGGTGCCACAAAGAAGGATTTAGGAAAATTGCAGTTGGCTCAGAACAGTGCAGCACGGCTGGCCCTTAAAAGTACACGGAGAGCTAACATTAATGATATGCATGTCAATCTCTCATGGCTCAAAGTGGAAGAGGGATTACGTCATCACTAATTGTTTTTGTAAGAAGTATTGACAAGCTGAATTTACCAAGCTTTCTGTTTAAACTACTAGCACAGCTCGGACACACATGCATACCCCAGAAGACATGCCACCAGAGGTCTCTTCACAATCCAAGTCAGAACAGACTCTGGGAGGCAAACAGTACTACATGGAGCCATTACTACATGGAACTCTATACCACATCAGGTTACTGATGCAAGCAGTAGAATCAGATTTGAAAAAAGAGGTAAAAATGCACCTTATGGAACAGCGGGGACTGTGAAGTGACTCACACAAAGGTACAGACACAAGCATATGCATACATTGTAATATTGTTGTATGGTGGTATTATACATTTTTTATTGTACAATTTGTATTGTAGATATGTAGTGGTGTAATGTTATATTATGTACTGTTTTATATGTAATGTAAGTGCTTTAATGTGTTTAAACCATAGAAAGAGTAGCTGCTGCCTTGGCAACAGGTACTGGTGCTCTCTAATAAATGCAAATACAAATACAGGGATGGTGTTTGTCTTTGATTCTCTAGATGTCTACTGATCTGATTCTAAAAAGAGAATACTTTTTAATAACAGCATTAAAAATCTAAATGTTGGTACTATTCTTACTGCATACTCATGGGGTACTCTTCAACGTTCCTCTCATTATAAAAATGTTTCTTCTGTAGTGTTATTGTTTCCCTGAACCAAATGTTCTATAGATCATCATCTTTTTTTACAGATTTGATTCATCCCGTAGGTCAGGAACACTGAGAGCTTTGTCACAAAACTTTTCAGGACAGGTTATAGAGGCCAGCACATTGTTCTATGTGGACGCCATTAATGTTTTATAGTGGCAATCGTTCTAAGTTTTCCGCATTACCTTGGAGAACATTATAAAATTAACAGCAGAGACAACAGAGTGGACGAGTCAGCGGCGGTGGCCAAAAGGTATGTCAACTCTTATTCCTTCCATACCATCGCACTTTGTGTTTCTTAAGGCCCCTTTTCACTTGCGTCAAGAGTTCAGAGGGATTTTTGCAGCTGTTCAGACTGCCACAAATAACAAGTATGTATTTTTGATATGCACTGTTTCTGATGACTGCTACTGTACTGTCATCCTCAGTTAGCCTAACTTTGAATGTTCATGGTTGTCCAGAAACCATTAGACATTTTCAGAGAGCATTGGTTAAATATGAACCAAATGGATATAGATATTGATTTATATTGATTTTTTTCACAACCATATTGCATCAAAAGACTGCAAGCTATTCTACAAACCATTCCACAAGCCAATCTGAATTAATAGATGCCCATAAATGTATTCCAAATGCATTACAAACAGGTGGAACGTGGGAAAGTACTGAAGCATTTTTCAAGATCAGGACTATAAGGTACCGAATTGAGTGAGCCACTTCACCACAAGGATCTATACAGACAAAGAAGTACTCAAAAAAAGCACCTGATGCTTGTCATTTCAGAGCGCTCCATGGTTTCCAATTCTTTGGTCAGTCAAGTGTTATGCCAGCCAATAGTGCACAGCTTGTTTGGTGAAAAAACAAACAAGATGGAGCCCCCTCTGATGAAATATTAGCTTGATGAGAAATCATGATCTAGATCAAGAGCAGGCTAATGTCTGCAATCTGTGTTGTCCATCTGTCTCGTTATCCAACGTGCATATGCACACTTAGATCGTTCTCAACCTAGTGCAGGCTCTGTTTGTTGTTCTGTTGACTAGTGGCAGGGAGTGTATTGCTTTAAGACACGATAGAGCCCTTTTCCTTGTTGTGGTGGAATCGTTTCCCCTGCATGATGTATGCGTCTGTTTTTCCCATCCTCTTGCAAGTATGAGGATTCCTCGAAACGGCATCCCTGGAGCATGAATCTCATTCACTCTCATTTGCATGGGGAAATGGGAAGTAGGGAGAATGGGAGTGGGAGGGAGGTGAGTACTGTAGTGTACAGCAGCCTTAAGTCAGAGAGCCCTTTTAAATCATTAGCAGATGATATTAAACCACCGGTGGAGGAATGGAGGGAGGCAGGTGACAAAGTGGTGGCCTTGCTGGAGTGGCTCACTACCAGGAGGAGAGTATTAGTGTCAGATATAGGGAAATGCATGCATGCTGTAAAGGGAGTAGTGTTTATTATCTACAGTTAGTGAGGTCGGGTTGCGGATGGCTATGACGGCTCCCCCATGTAGGAGCACGCTGCGTCACCATCCGGAGCTTTCCAATCATGGAAAGGGAAAGCCGCTGCAAACTTCCACCCTAGAAAATGTAATCAAGAAGACTTCCAAAGCCCTGACAGAACGCAGTTCATCATTAAGGTAATGGAGCCACAAGTTGCAGTGGCGAAATTGCATCTGTAAGAAAGAGGGGAAAGGGAAAAGAGCTTGACTGAGAATGAGATAAATAAAGGGAGAGATATTTGTACCGCCGTCATTTCCACTCTAATACCTATATTTATGTCATGCTGAGATGTCTGAAAAGTACTTGTCACACGAAACAAAATTCCACAAATGTAAAGAGTAATGTTGAGTGATGTAGTGAAATGGCTCACAAAATGAACTCCTGCTCACTTGAGCTTTGCCGTTTGGGGTCCCATCCATTCACATTATTTGCGGTCTGGTGGAAACACCTTGCGCAGTGCAATGTTCCCATGAAGTAAAAGCACTCAAAGGGCTATAATGCAATGTGAGCGCTGGTGTGTCATAGAAAGGCAGTGTCGTTTCTCAAAGATGGCAGCACGACAAGCCTGACAAAGGTCCCAAAGAGGCTCCTCTCAGTACAGGCTTGAGTGTTTGCTTGCTGATATGATACGAGAACAATTAGTTATTTCTCAGAACATAAATCATCTACAGATGGGGAGACCGTTGCTGATTCTGTAGTAATTAAACCTGGACGTGAACTTCAAGGAAAGAAATAAACAAACATGGCAGCCAACATGAGATAAGGGGCATTTTTACAAACACTCCACCTGACTCACTCATAGCACAGCATGGAGTGCATATGGGAAAAACTGGAGAAGGGGAATGGGCAGCACAGTATGCATCATACTGCTACAATTTGCACACTTTTGCACACAATTATTTTAGTCTCGTACCAGGGATTTATTTTCTTCCCCGGCAGCTGGTGTCCAACAACCCCGTGTCCACATTGGGAATGCCCACTCTGCCAGCCTCCAGTCCCTGGCTATGATGACTGCTGTGGTAATATCCCCTGCCTGGCATGGTCAGCTAATCTCACGGTCACTTTTGGGCTTGGCGCTGTGCTTGTTGTCACCAGTCCTGCTGGCCGGCGAGTGACTGACTAACGTGCAGTTCAAGAGGACTGCCATGTGCTCAGCTACTGCTGTCAACCATGTAGCATCATAGACGGGATGAGAAGAGCTTATTGGGATCACTGGTGTTATAACACTAAAATCCCTATTTCAACTGGGGTTTGCTCATCCATCCGTCATTTGAAGCTAGAGGCAGACACATTATGATATAAATTCCACTTTGCACAATTATTTTTTTTAACTTTGCACAACCTTTGAAGGTCAAATGCGTTCAAACCCATGGCGATTTTAGATGTGCGATGTCGAACAAAATGCCCCAAAATCTACCCAAGGGGATAAAGGTGTGCATGCTCCAAAGTCCTTCTATCGTGACCTTCCACAACACCTCATGGCCCCTGTGGGAACATTACGATGGTCATGAGATGTGAGTCGCCAGTCAGACGAATGGCCGAACATCAGCCGCAGTAATGAAGAATTATGAGAGTCGGAGGCCGACGCAGAAGCCCCGACGCTCGGGCCATACATTATCCTGATAAATCCTGTCCACCTGTGCCAAAGGGGCCATTATCAAGCCACGGACACTTAATGACTGGAAACTGATAAGCGGGCGAAAAGTGTCACCCGAGATGTAAAACAAAAACAGATTCAATTAATCATCTAAATTGCCATTATAGATGGGGGAAAGATGACATTATAGGGTCTTGCCAGATATAAGGTGTAAATGAAGAGGAATCAGTCATTTAATTGTTTGTAATTGAACAGAGGGATGTGTGATGGGCCTCTATTGTTCACTGGTGATGGTAATAGGATACCTTAAGACACGCTCTGATAAATGTTGAAATGACTTGGCATTACCTCAGACATATGACTTTGATTTAATATGTTGAAGATATTGGAACATATACAGTGCATTCCAAAATTATTTAGACCCTTTTGACATTGTTACATTACAGCCTTATTCTAAAATTGATTAAATTGTTTTTATTTCTCATAAATCTACATACAATACCCCATAATGACGACGCAGAAACAGTTTTTTTGATTTTTTTGCCAATTTTATAAACCCAAAAAAACTGATATCACATTCAGACCCTTTACTCAGTACTTTGTTGAAGCACCTTTGGCAGCAATTACAGCCTCAAATCTTCTTGGGTATGACGCCACAAACTTGGTACACATGTATTTGGGGAGTTTCTCCCATTCTTCTCTACAGATCCTCTCAAGCTCTGTCAGGTTGAATGGGGAGCGTCGCTGCGCAGCTATTTTCAGGTCTTTTCAGAGATGTTTAATCGGCTGGGCCACTCAAGGATCTCTCTGTACTTGGCACCGTTCATCTTTCCCTCGATCCCGACTAGTCTCCCAATCCCTGTCACTGAAAAACTTCCCCACAACATGATGTTACCCCCACCATGCTTCGCCGTAGGGATGGAGCAAGGTTTCCTCCTGACGTGAAGCTTGGCATTCAGGCCAAAGAGTTCCATCTTGGTTTCATCAGACAAGAGAATCTTGTTTTTCATGGTCTGAGAGTACTTTAGGTGCTTTTAGGCAAACTCGAAGCGGGCTGTCATGTGCCTTTTACTGAGAAGTGGCTTTTGTCTGGCCACTCTACCATAAATGCCTGATTGGTGGAGTGCTGCATAGATGGTTGTCCTTCTGGAAGGTCCTCCCATCTCCACAGAGGAACTCTGGAGCTCTGTCAGAGTGACCATCAGGTTCTTCTTCACCTCCCTGACCAAGGCCCTTCACCCCCGATTGCTCAATTTGGCTGGGTGGCCAGCTCTAGGAAGAATCTTGGTGATGCCAAACTTTTGCCATTTATGAATGATGGAGGTCATTGTGCTCTTGGGGACTTTCAATGTGGAATAAATGTTTTGGTACCCTTCTCCAGATCTGTGCCTCAACATAATCCTGTCTCAGAGCTCTATGGACAATTCCTTCAACCTCATGGCCTGGTTTTTGCTCTAACATGCACTGTCAACTGTGGGACCTTATATAGACAGGTGTGTGCCTTTGCAAATCATGTCCAATCAATATAATTTACCACAGGTGGACTCCAAGTTGCATAAACATCAAGGATGATTTATGGAAACAGGATGCACCTGAGCTCAATTTCAAGTATCATAGCAAAGGGTCTGAATACTTATAAAAATAAGGTATCTCTTATTTTTAATACATTTGCAAAAATGTCTAAACCTGTTTTCACTTTGACATTATGGGGTATTGTGTGTAGATTGATGAGGGAAAACATGTATTTAATGCATTTTAGAATAAGGCTGTAACGTAAGAAAATATGGAAAAAGTGCTTTCCAAATGCAATGTCTATAGTGACTTGGAAATGTATTCACCCCCTTGGTATTTTTCCTATTTTGTGGTCTTACAACCTGGAATTAAAATGTTTTTGGGGGGGTTTGTATCATTTCATTTACACAACATGCCTACCACTTTGAAGATGCAAAATATTTTTTATTGTGAAACAAACAAGAAATAAGACAACAAAACAGAACTTGAGTGTGCATAACTATTCACCCCCCCCACCCCAAAGTCAATACTTTGTAGAGCCACCTTATGCAGCAATTACAGCTGCAAGTATCTTGGTGTATGTCTCTATAAGCTTGGCACTTCTAGCCACTTGGATTTTTGCCCATTCTTCAAGGCAAAACTGATCCAGTTCCTTCAAGTTGGATGGGTTCTGCTGGTGTACAGCAATCTTTAAGTCATACCACAGATTCTCAATTGGATTGTGTTCTTGGCTTTGACTAGGCCATTCAAAGACATTTAAATGTTCCCCTTAAACCACTCAAGTGTTGCTTCAGCAGTATGATTAGGGTCCTTGTCCTACTGGAAGGTGAACCTCCGTCCCAGTCTCAAATCTCTGGAAGACTGAAAGAGGTTTCCCTCAAGAATTTCCCTGTATTTAACCCCATCCATCATTCCTTCAATTCTGACCAGTTTCCCAGTCCCTGCTGATGGGAAAACATCCCCACAGCACGATGCTGCCACAACAATGCTTCACTGTAGGGATGGTGTTCTCGGGGTGATTAGAGTTGTTGGGTTTGTGCCAGACATTGCATTTTCCTTGATGGCCAAAAAGCTCAGTTTTAGTCTCATCTGACCAGAGTACCTTCTTCCATATGTTTGGGGAGTCTCCCACATGCCTTTTGGCGAACACCAAACGTTTCTGGCCACTCTTCTGTAAAGCCCAGCTCTGTTATCTTTGGTCTCTTTGTTGCCACTCTGATTAACGCCCTCCTTGCATGGTCCGTGAGTTTTGGTGGGCGGCCATCTCTTGGCAGGTTTGTCGTGGTGCCATATTCTTTCCATTTTTTTAAATAATGGATTTAATGGTGCTTCGTGGGATGTTCAAAGTTTCAGATTTTTTGTAACACAACCCTGATCTGTACTTCTCCACAACTTTGTCCCTGACCTGTTTGGGGAGCTCCTTGGTCTTCATAGTGCTGCTTGCTTGGTGGTGCCCCTCCACTTGCTTGGTGTTGCAGACTCTGGGGCCTTTCAGAAGAGGTGTATATATACTGAGATCATGTGACAGATCATGTGACACTTAGATTTCACACAGGTGGACTTTATTTAACTAATTATGTGACTTTTGATGGTAGTTGGTTGCACCAGATCTTATCTTTCAGAGAAGAGAGTATCGGAATTCTGTATTGCAGTTATCAAGAATTTTTGGGGCTGGGGTCAAAATAACCCAAAATGACTTTTTAGAAGTCCATACTGATACAGAAACACTAACAATGAAGTTTAAATGTGTTAAGAATAAGTTAAAGTTAAAGTCATGAAAGATTGGTAGAATTGAATAAACCACCTTTTGGCTATGATAAAAAAATATGCCTTTGTGGTCAAAATGACCACAATTCCAGTGGGTCAGAAGTTTACATACATTGAGTTGACTGTGCCTTTAAACAGCTTGGAGAATTCCAGAAAAAGATGTCATGGCTTTATCAGCTTCTGATAGGCTAATTGACATCATTTGAGTCAATTGGAGGTGTACCTGTGGATGTATTTCAGCAAATACCTCAGAAAAAATAGTGGACCTCCACAAGTCTGGTTCATCCTTGGGAGCAATTTCCAAACGCCTGAAGGTACCACGTTCATCTGTACAAACAATAGTACGCAAGTATAAACACCATGGGACCACGCAGCCGTCATACCGCTCAGGAAGGAGACGTGTTTTGTCTCCTAGAGATGAACCTACTTTGGTGCGAAAAGTGCAAATCAATCCCAGAACAACAGCAAAGGACCTTGTGAAGATGCTGGAGGAAACAGATACAAAAGTATCTATATCCAAAGTAAAATGAGTCCTATATTGACATAACCTGAAAGGTCACACAGCAAGGAAGAAGGCGCTGCTCCAAAACTGCAATAAAAAAGCCAGACTACGGTTATCCAAAGTAAAATGAGTCCTATATCGACATAACCTGAAAGGCCGCTCAGCCACTGCTCCAAAACCGCAATAAAAAAGCCAGACTACGGTTTGCAACTGCACATGGGGACAAAGATCGTACTTCTTGGAGAAATGTCCTCTCAACTGTTTGGCCATAATGACCATTGTTATGTTTGGAGGAAAAAGGGGGATGCTTGCAAGCCGAAGAACACCATCCCAACAGTGAAGCACTGTGGTATTTTCATCATGTTGTGGGTGTGCTCTGCTGCAGGAGGGACTGGTGCACTTCACAAAATAGATGGCATCATGAGGAATGGAAAATTATGTGGATTTATTGAAGCAACATCTCAAGACATCAGTCAGGAAGTTAAAGCTTGGTCGCAAATGGGTCTTCCAAATGGACAATGACCCCAAGCATACTTCCAAAGTTGTGGCAAAATGGCTTAAGGACAACAAAGTCAAGGTATTGGAGTGGCCATCACAAAGCCCTGACCTCAATCTTATAAAACATTTGTGGGCAGAACTGAAAAAGCATGTGCGAGCAAGGAGGCCTTCAAACCTGACTCAGTTACACCAGCTCTGTCAGGAGGAATGGGCCAAAATTCACCCAACTTATTGTCGGAAGCTTGTGGAAGGCTACCCAAAACGTTTGACCCAAGTTAGACAATTTAAAGGCAATGCTGCCAAATACTAATTGAGTGTATGTAAACTTCTGACCCAAGATGTCTGTAAACTTCTGACTTAAACTGTATATATATATATATACAGTTGAAGTCGGAAGTTTACATACACCTTAGCCAAATACATGTAAACTCAGTTTTTCACAATTGCTGACATTTAATCCTAGTAAAAATTCCCAGTCTTAGGTCAGTTAGGATCACCACTTTATTTTAAGAAAGTGAAATGTCAGAAAAATAGTAGAGAGAATGATTTATTTTCATCACATTCCCAGTTGGTCAGATGTTTACATACACTCAATTAGTATTTGGTAGCATTGCCTTGAAATACATCCACAGGTACACCTCCAATTGACTCAAATGATGTCAATTAGCATATCAGAAGCTTCCAAAGCCATGACATCATTTTCTGGAATTTTCCAAGCTGTTTAAAGGCACAGTCAACTTAGTGTATGTAAACTTCTTGACCCACTGGAATTGTGATACAGTGATTTATAAGTGAAATAATCTGTCTGTAAACAATTGTTGGAAAAATTAATTGTGTCATGCACAAAGTAGATGTCCTAACCGACTTGCCAAAACTATAGTTTGTTAACAAGACATTTGTGGAGTGGTTGAATAAGGAGTTTTAATGACTCCAACCTAAGTGTATGTAAACTTCCAACTTCAACTGTATATAATACCCAGTGGCGGATTTATGTATAGGAGACATGGGTAGCCGCCCAGGGCGGTATTTTACTAGGGGCGCCTGCACTCAAAATTTTGGAATGGTTACATTTGCTCGATCGGTTTTCTACCGCTCATTTGCACGTCATGTCAGTAATATATCACCGTGTGGGACTGTGGGTCCATTAACCTTGTGGGAGTGGGTGCCCTGATTCTAGTTTGTGAGCTAGGCAGGCTACTATCTGGGAAGGTCTCCCACTCAGAAGTACGATATGGGGAGGGGGCGGTGGTAGGTTGACCTCAGGTCTCCCCACTGAAAGCCCGAGGTAGGGAGAGCGGGGGAATCTATATAATAGCGCGTCCCTAACTTTGTACAGTACTAATGCAATTAGAAAACTCAGTAACACTACGAAATGCTACCAAATAAACCACCATTAATTAATAATACTATGAATATACACTTTCATTCAAAAGTTTGGGGTCACTTAGAAATGTCCTTGTTTTGTCAATTAAAATAATATCTAATTGATCAGAAATACAGTGTAGACGTGGTTAATGTTGTAAATTACTATTGTAGCTGGAAACAGCAGATTTTTTATGGAATATCTACAGTGGTTCCTCCTTTAAAAGTTGTGAGCTTACACCGTGGGACTTAGAGGTACCCAGCGTCACGGCTTCATTCCTCCAGACCACCACAAGGGGGAGTTAGAGCACTCATTATGCATTTGGGTCCCAAGGTTTTTACTGTATATGACTAATCCAATGACGAATTTGACGCCAACCACCTGTCCCTGGTGACTTTCTTCAGCAAAGATGGCTGACAAAACATTACGGGGGAAGCAAATGTAAGTAGTTATAACGTCATAACGAGTCAAGCAAAACATTTACAATTGAGAGGAAAATGTTAGTTAATGTAGAGACAAATGATTGTGCATATTATTTGTCATAAAGGTAATTTAGGAAAAATGCTATTCAGCAAGTTTTTTTTCAGTCATATCCAATACCAGGTGTATCAAACTCCATTCTTTGAATGATGCTGTCATTACAATTATATGCATTACAATTATACACTTCAACAGTGTTTACCACTCCTGCTCCTGGGACATCAATGATTACACATTGTAACTATGCAATAGGCTAGAAACATATTTTCTAGATTTAAGTAAAGGCTGATTTGTAATTCATATACACAGAGTAAAAAACAGTACATCCTGCCAGCACGCCCACAGGCGTGCTGAATGACCCGTGGAAGAGAGCGGGGAACGAGATGGGAGTAACAATCCAGGCTATTTGCTCTGAGACCGGCATAATAATGTAATGAAACAAACAGGGAGCAGGTTTCGGACCCTCAACATTCTAGCCTGAAGTCATAGGCGTGCAGAGGTGCATTATCAGCAACCATCACTCCTGTGTTCCAATGGCACGTTGTGTTAGCTAATCCAAGTTTGTAATTTTAAAAGGCTAATTGATCATTAGAAAACCCTCTGTTTAAAGAAGCAATAAAAGTGGCCTTCTTTAGACTAGTTGAGTATCTGGAGCATCAGCATTTGTGGGTTCAATTACAGACTAAAAATGGCCAGAAACAAAGAACTTTCTTCTGAAACTCGTCAGTCTATTCTTGTCCTGAGAAATGAAGGCTATTCCATGCAAGCAATTGCCAAGAGACTGAAGATCTCGTACAACACTGTGTACTACTCCCTTCACAGAACAGCGCAAACTGTGCGCAAAGCTGTCATCAAGGCAAAGGGTGGCTACTTTGAAGAATCTCAAATATTAAATATATTTTGATTTGTTTAACACTTTTTTGGTTACTACATGATTCCATGTGTTATTTTATAGTTTTGATGTCTTTACTATTATTCTACAATGTAGAAAATAGTAAAATACAGAAAAACCCTTGAATGAGTAGGTGTGTTCGAACTTTGACCGGTACTGTACACAATGGTGTTGATGTCTCATCGGATGTGGCAGTGGCATTGTCATTGTGCATGTATTGTAACAGTCATTTATTCATTTAATAGTCATTACAGGAGGTTGCTGGCACCTAAATTGGGGAGGATGGGCTTGTGGTAATGGCTGGAGCGTAATTAGTGGAATGGTATCAAATATATCATGGAAACCATGTGTTTGATGCCATTCCATTTACTCCATTCCAGCCATTATTATGAGCCGTCCTCGCCATCGGCAGCCTCCACTGATATTCATGCATTAGTCATGGGGTCATCAGTCGACAAACTGTTGTTACATAATACATATAAATAGGCCCTATATGCTGTTTCGCAGATGCTTTTATCCAAGCGATTTGCAGTAGTGCGTGCCAGGAAAGGCTGTCCCCAGCAGGAATCGAACCCTTGATCTTGACATTGCATTCGCCCTTCTCTACCAACAGACTCACACAGGACCACATAACATCTGTTATGTTAGTTTTAACATTGTTATGAATTGTTGACATTACTTAACTACTTTTAATGTGACAGAAATGATCAAATCAAACCAAATGTTCACCTTGTAAATGAATAATTCACTGTTTTACAATTTCCAAGGCAACTTTTTATATGCACATTTTCTGCTACAACAGTTATACACTTTTTATGACTATTTTAATAATAACTTGAAGTCTGTGTCCATGTACCAGATATCCTACCTCCTCCCTGGATGGCAGGGACACTTTATGTCTTTAGTAGTCAAGCGTTAAGGGCGTGATCTCCTACATTATGAATGCATCAGGTTCCGGCATGGGAAATGTGGAGGCCCAGCACGTGCGTCTTCTCTCCCCTTCCTCTTTCACCAGAGAAGAAGAGAAAAGAGGCCACATTAGGTCTGGCTTGTTTTATGACACAGGGGACAAAGTATTTTTAAAATCCTCTTGCTTGATATGTGGTGATTTTCTGTGAAATGGGATGGGTCAGGGGAGGCGAGACAACATAACTGGGGGTAACAATATGGTCTTCTTATGCTGTCGTCATAACTTTTGACAGTGCAGTGCCTAATTGAACATAATCTAAGATGTTACATAGAATTTGTCTTAAATTGTCTTGAACCAAAATGAAATTCTTCTTCTTCCAGCATGTATTCAAATAAAATTGAATCATTCTATGAAAATGTAAGTCTTGTGGTTGTTTGGGATATTCGACTGTCTGAGGTACTATGCAAAGCATTCTATAGCCAGCTAATATTGTCGTTTTTTTTCAAACACAATTTTCATTTGACTCTCTATCCGTTATTTTCCCCTATTTTCTTTTCTTCTCTTCAACTCCAGCTTCCCTATTCTTCCTCCTCCTCATTTATTGTGTGTTTATTTCTTCCCTCATTTTCTCCGCACCATCTCCCACCAGCTCTTTCTCTTTTGCTGTGCTCCCCCTCTTCTTCCACTATCTCCACTCCACAGAGGGGGCATAAACAGAATGTTCTGTGCGCTAGTAAAGCGCCTGCATCTCAAGACCCACATCCAGTCAGCCAATGTGTTTTGCCCCCAACATGTTCCCTAGCTGTACACAAAGTACACTTGTGACTGCTTGCTTCAGTTGTCAAATACAAATTAGTGACCAGCGGGGGGTTTTGAGCTTCAGTGAAGTTCTAAAATCTCATTTCTGGGGCTTCATTTTGTTTGTGTGTTTGAAGGGAACAGCGACAAGAAAGGGAAGACCTTTTAGAATATTTTTTGCTGACAACAAAAACTGGGACATTTCTTAAGCAATATCTATGCGACAAAGGGAGAGGAAATGGTGCCTTAAATTGCTTATCTTTCCACTCTCCGTGACTTCAGAGAAGAGTGCAAGCTGTTGTTTTGGGAAGACGGCAATCGATGTTGTCTTTGGCGCTTCCGTTTGCAACTGGATCATTATTTCATTCTCTTCTCCTTCCCAAGTAATGGGGCAAAGCCAAAATGTATGGCTTACTTTAGTTTGAGATTATTTAGAATTTAAATGACTTTTGACAGGGCAAATCACTAGACACATGACTTCATAGATTCACTCCATCTCGTTCATAGATTCACTCTATCTCTGTTAAAGCAACATCTTACAATATTTCCAATGTTACCAAGCTGTTCAGACATTTGGCTTCATTAAAATGGTGATTGTAAATTCACTACCAAGTCGAACATAGGGATGACTTGAGGTTGTGCATTATGATGGGATGTTTGGCTTTTCTTCATTCTATATTATTCTGGTCAGCCTCAGAGCCATGTCCACTGAATTCAATTCACTGAGTAGGGAAGACCGGGGCACAAAGTAACACTTTCAGTCTTTTGCTTATTTATGAAAAGATTAGTTGGATTAATAATATGTTTTTACAAACAACATACATATCTCAGCTACCATTACACACTAACTATTCTTTTAGGACACATTGTACAGTACCAGTCGTTTACAACCTAAAGTGGTGGAAGTCAAAATATTACAATTAACCCAGTGGTTGGGATTAATTGTGACAGACTGCAGGATTAATTGTAACACTAACCGTGTTTCCATCCATGGTTTTTATGTGAGTAAAGTCAAACTGTATGCAAAAACATCATCACAGCTGTAATGGAAACGTGACGATTCGGTACAATTTTAAAAAAGCCGACAGAATTTGTTTGTTCGACATGGTGGGATCTTTTTGTGTCTGTCAAATTAATTATGCGAGAAATTACAGTGGAAATGCCTTTATGGGCAAATATTGATATAATAACCATCATATTGAAGTACATTTGGAGTAACGCAATGATATGGTATATTTTCCTCCCACTACAACTGGGGAAACCACGCATTTTATTAGGCTACTGATGAAATAAGTTCTGATGAACTTCACAGGGTGGTGAAAGTGCATGGTGATCTTAAGGCTTCTTTCCAATAAATATTGAGGGTCTTATTCTGGTGACATGATGATCGATGCTTGGCTGCCGTTTGACAAATAGATCTGTATCTGCGAACTGTTTGCTAGAGCGTACAAGCAAAGACCAGAGGAGACACATTTGCTATTTAACGCAACAGTTTGTTTTAAAACTATTGGTAGACTTTATTTTTATTTGTTACATGAAAATGTAAGTCAAAAAGTACATTTTGTGTGCACTACGTTCATCACACACTGATTTTTATCTGCAACATGTTCCTTTAGTGGAAACCCCACTGGTGGGAAAATGTGCATATTTGTCTAATCTGAGTCTTGTGAGAAAACACAAGCATTACGGTCATCAACTTTACCAATCAAAAGACCACTTCTTACTTATAAAAATTATATATCATTAGATACAGTACACGGGGAGTCTTACACAGGTCAATAATCAAAAAGAAAGGCGGGAAGAATATTTTCAGTTTGGCCAGATTTTTTTATATTTTTTCAATAGAACACAAAATAGGCATGTAGATACACTAACCAAGCATTAGCACATTGACTAACAGCTTTCTAAGTGGTTTCTAATTTGATTTATGTAGTTGTTACATTGTGCCCCGTTCTCCCCTACATTGTTCAATAGTATCCCATTGAAAATGTTATGAACATGACACAGCAACAGTTAAAGTGTTAATGGTATTGCATATCATTAATGGTATCACATAAGAAACATACTCTGGGCTGACCTTACGTAAAAGACGAAGCTCGACCCAGTGAGGCAATGCATGTAGTTCTCCCCAATAACCCCAAGGTGACTTGAGGTCTCAATCTCTCACCCCTAGCTTGTAAAAAAAGGGATGATTTAAAAGCAGGAAGGAGTAGTTAAGTGATTTCTGGGGGCTTCTGCTGCTCTTCATTTGACTGAACATCCAATGGAACACAAAGAAAGAAAATGGAATGCCTCTGGCTACCTTGGGGAGATGAAGCCAGCATGTTCTGAATAGTGTACAAGTAAGTGCATTCGGGAGATTTTAAACAGTACGTCGATAACCAGGGCACAAAGGTCTTACCTAATGGCGGAAGTCTCAGGAGAAAAAAAACAAAAACAAATGGGAAGCAATGATAGGGCCAGGGCTGATTTTCTTCCAACACTTTCATTGCATCATCACCCTATGAAGCCCAACTAACTCCTCCTCCACTCTTCCTCTTCATTATTTTCAGAATACAGACATACTATGAATACATTCATTTAGTTTGAATAATGCTTAAAGTAATGTCATGTGCATAGATGTGTATTGTATGCTTTATAATAAACCGTTAATGTAGGGGTCATTCGTTTTTCAACAGAAGTAATTTTGCTGAGGTAGAACATGGAGCGAAACCACCCAACCAGCCATCTAAATTAGAACGACTTTGAAAACAAAAAAAAACAGTATTAGCTTTCAACCAGGACCTGTGCTCTGTGGGAACTGTGTCCTTGAGGAAGGACCGCAGCAGTCAGAGATGAGTTTACTGATGGTCAACTACCCTTCATTGAGCAGCACTTTTAATTAGGATGCTGAGTAATTTACATTCATTTAGATTAAGTACCGCAGCGATCATTTAGAGCAGGGCTGTAGTCTCTACATACTGTACACATTTTGCCTAACACAAACGCAGCTGTGATAATGATAATTGTACAGCTAGGACAGCTACAGAGTTCCCCTCATACTGTACCACTGTCCCAGTGGGCAAAACGGATTGTAATGACATCATATTGCATGGTGTATATTTTAATGTATATCCAACATGCTGTCTTATTGTTCTGATAGACAACAGATACTATTGCAGAAAGTAATCCATTTAAATGATTGCCAAACCCTTGGCTCCATGCCAGCTATCTTTCCATTTGAAACATCAGCAAATGCAAAGTATGGTTCACGGCAGCCCAAACAGTATTTTCTCTTATTCATCTCTATTGTCTTCAACCTCAAACTTTGTGGCACAAACAGCGGCTGAGCCCTGCTGCTGTTTTGCAAGGCTGGGCCAGAGGCTCCAGCTCATCTCTCTCGGTGCCACCCTGTGTGGCGCGTTTGTTGTGGATAATCACCGGCCTCGGCTCCAGTATGTTCAAACCTGCTCACTCATCATCTAAATTGGTCATAGAGCAGACAGACATGTGAAAAGCGCCTTGATTATAGCGCTCCACCACACGCCCTCTCGCTTGTTCATTTCACAGACCATTAATTATTATTGTTATTATTTAATTAAATAGGTTAGCTTTGAGGCTGAGGCCGTTGCCGGCCGTCACCATCACTGTCGCCGGCGGCAACGAGAGGCGGGGTTGGCAAGACGACGAGTGCCAGGTGAACATCTGTAGGGACCGGGCGAAGAGAGTGTTCGTTCAACTAGCCTGCCTGGCAGCGGCCTGGGTGGACTTTGCCTGACAGCATTCCGCTGATGTAGACAAAGGTTCCGCTCCGTTTTGTTGATGAAGCTCACCTCGGGGATGTGAGGACGCCTCAACGCACATTACCGGAGTCCATCTGCAGGGCGATTAGCGTGATTACCGATGTATGTCATCCCTTTAACACTCAACACAGGTTGGGGCCCACCACCAGAGATGGATGAACAGTGTAGGAGCTGGTTAATGTCTGTGTGTGGGAGGGAGATTGTTAAAATGAACTGCCACGCTTAGTCTGTAGGCTATGCTGTCACATGTACGCCCTTGGCAATTTTGATTCCTTGAGTGAAAGGCAAGGTGTCACGTTCCTGACCTGTTTTCTGTTAGTTTTGTATGTGTTAGCTGGTCAGGACGTGAGTTTGGGTGGGCAGTCTATGTTTTCTGTTTCTATGTTGGTTTTGGGTTGCCTGGTATGGCTCTCAATTAGAGGCAGGTGTTTTCATTTCCTCTGATTGAGAGTCATATTAAGGTAGGTGTTTTCACACTGTTTGTTGTGGGTGGGTGTCTCCTGTGTCAGTGTCTGTATGTTACGCCACACGGGACTGTTCTCGGTATATTTGTTCGTTCGGTTTTTGTGTAGTCAGTTTTCCTGTTATTGCGTTCTTCGTGTTTCATGTAAGTTCGTCGTCCAGGTCTGTCTACATCGTTTATTTGTTTTGTTAATGATTCAAGTGTAGTTCGTTTTTTCGTCTTGTTTAATAAATCATGTCATTTCACAACGCTGCGCCTTGGTTCAATCCATGCTCCTCCTCTTCGGATGAAGAGGAGGAGGAACACCGTTACACAAGGTGTGAGCATGCAAGTTGCTTTGTGTTGAACACACTGATAATCAATAAGGCCATGTCTGAATCCCAAATGGCACTCTATTCCCTATATAGTGCACTATTTTTGACCAGGGCCCACAGATAGTTTTAATCATGTTTTGAAGCTATAGAGTGTTTGTTTACAATTGCATTGTTTACAGACTAAAACAAGCCTATATTTTGGGGGTTCTGATGTGGTTAGAAAGACAGTTGAACTAAAATAATGTGGCTTTTAGAAGTTATTTTCTTCAAGTATCAATGGCCATGTATCATTCATTTAAATGTCCAAAAATGGATGTAGCAATCACAGATTACCCCTTTCAAAAGTCCCAATAGAATAATACATTTGCCAATAGTGAAGTACGACACTGTGATCTGGTAACACTGACCTCTGGTCTTCTTTCTCCCGCATCTTGTCATCTCGTAGATGTAGTGAATGCTTTGCAATAAGACAGTGTACAAGTTAAGAGGGCAAGTGTGACGGAGGTGGCTCTGTGAGTAACCTTGTCTGAGACCTGAGGTCTTGTCTAATCACCCTAAGCTAGGCCTAATGCTTTTAGAATGCTTTTTTTTTTTTTACGTGCAGGTTAACCATGCGGTCCAGTTGGTCATATAAGTGATAGCTTTGACCTTTGTGAAGAACAACTTAACATCTCAAAGGTTTTGAAAAGAGACACTGTGCCATATGTGCATTTTTGTCCTTCAGAGAGACCATTTAACATGCCAAATCAAGGCCTCCAAGACACGACAGAACTTCTAAAACTCTGTCTGACAGCTTTAACTGTGTCCTCTATCTTCCTGACTTATCCAGCAGGTATTGACAGCCATTCATTAAAGATGGGGCCTTCAGGTGCGTCCAATCCAATAGAGTTCCATTCCTCGCTATTAATTCGTCATCAGTATGGATCCGTCTCTTTGTTGAGGCGGCCCCTCGGGTTTAAACTCGGACAGCTCTGCCTGAATAAAAATGAAGTGAGCGGCTTCCATCACGCCACTCATAGCTCCATTTGTTTGAGTAAAACACGCCGCCCATTATTGGAGTGTCACGGCGCTGTGTGTTTGGAACGCGACAAATCACCGTGGGCTGTCGCCGGGGCGCTTCGTCTTATTACTCTCGGCAGAGGGAAACTGAGGTAATGCTGACAAACACAGGGAGAACCAGGGCCATTTACAAAACATCCATTAAAAGGGATTCCAATACACCGAGCAGCACAGCGGAGCCTCGATCAAAACACAGAGTCATTTATTTGCATTTACTCGAACATTTGGAAATTAGTCATCTTGGATCTAGGTCACGGAGAACGCACAAAAGGACCTTTTGGGGTTTGAATGTCGAAAAGGCAGTATGGTGGATCTATTATTGCGTGACGACCTAATCCAGGGGTCAAAAGCTATAAGTGTGAACAAAACCTGTGGGGGTGCAACCATAGACTTTGACCATAGAGTAAACCAAATGCATTCGTTTTGGGTAGGCTACAGTACAGTTCTGTCATCATTTGATCTGTGAATAGCACTAGCCCGTGAAAGCACTAGCCTGTGAATAGCACTTGCCTGTGAATAGCACTAGCCTGTGAAAGCAGTAGCCTACATGGAGCATGCATGTGCAGATCACGGGTTTGTAGTCTACGACAGAGATTAAAGGAAAACTGTAGTGGAATTGAAATGACAGGGAAGCCCCCCCCCCCCCCCCCCCCCCCCCTTCCTTGTCAATAGCATCAAGCGCAGGCCACAGCGCAGGCCACAGCGCAGGCCACAGGTCGAATGGTTGTTCTTCAAGCGCTCCTGGAAGCTTTTCAATGGTGGCTTCAAGCTGCTTCTTCTACAAGAGCGAGAGCCTAGACTTCAGAACCTGATGAGAGCCTGCCCAAGGCTCCATTTGAAGCTCATTAAAAAGTCTCATCAAAACATAAGCAATAGAATAATAAAAACATGTAATGGTAATTTGCAAATATTTCCCTCTGCGAGCAAGAGCCCTGACGCATAACAATACATGCCCCCTGCCCCCATAAAATATTAAAAGATATGATCTTGCCGTATCTTCCCAAGTAACAGCTCACTTCATTAGAATTCTGAGCAAAATGTAATTTATTACTTTATTCTGGCCTCTTTTTTTCACCCTTCTAATTATTGATACAGCCTGAAGGCACTTTTCTTTGTTGGATTTTCTAATTTACGTAAATGAATTAAATTATTTGTTAGTGTTTTTTTTTTACCCCTAGGAAGTCAGGTGTGGCGACGCTTTTATTTCCTCAGACATTTGGTGTCACAATACGTGAGGTGGGAAGTTAACTATTTGATATCTCAGCTCTTGAACAGCAAGATATTATAGTAAGGGGTTTTCCCATGAGAATGCATTACCCACTTGGAAGTCTTTTACACATTATTATACTTCAAAGGACACTTTCTCTCCTTTCGTGGTAAACACATTTTAATATGTACACACAACCCTTTTCCACTATCTGGTGCTTTAATATTGGATATTTTTCGTCCGCAACTGCTCCAGATGATGCACATGAAGTGACGTGTTATTAGTACTATATACAGTACATTCGGAAAGTATTCAGACCCCTTGACTTTTTACACATTTTATTACGTTACAACTAAATTGTAAAATGTATTAAAAACATTTTTTGTTTACACACAATACCGCATATGACAAAGCAAAACATATATTTTATTTTTATTTTGCACATTTATTAAAAATAAAAACAGAAATACCTTATTTGCATCAGTATTCAGACCCTTTGCTCGGAGACTTGAAATTGAGCTCAGGTGTATCCTGATCATCCTTGAGATGTTTATACCACTTGAATGGAGTCCACCTGTGGTAAATTAAATTGATTGGACATGATTTGGAAAAGCACACACCTGTCTATCTAAGATCCCACGGTTGACAGTGCATGTCAGAGCAAAAACCAAGCCATGAGGTCGAAGGAAATAGAGTAGAGCTCTGAGACAGGAATGTGTTGAGGCAGATCTGGGGAAGGGTACCAAAAAATTTCTGTAGCATTCAAGGTCCCAAGAACACAGTGGCCTCCATCATTCTTAAATGGAATACGTTTGGAAGCACCAAGACACTTCCTAGAGCTGGCCACCTGGCCAAACTGAGCAATCGGGGGAGAAGGGTGCTGGTCAGGGGGGTAACCAAGAACCCAATGGTCACTCTGACAGAGCTCCAGAGTTCCTCTGTGGAAATGGGAGAACCTTCCAGAAGGACAACCATCTCTGCAGCACTCCACAATTCAGGCCTTTATGGTAGAGTGGCCAGACGGAAGTCACTCCTCAGTAAAAGGCACAAGACAGCCCGCTTGGAGTTTGCCAAAAGGCGCCTAAAGGATTCTCAAACCATGAGAAACAACATTCTCTAGTCAGATGAAACCAAGATTGAACTCTTTGGCTGGAATTCCAAACGTCACGTCTGGAGGAAACCTGGCACCATCCCTACGGTGAAGCATGGTGGTGGCAGCATCATGTGGTGGGGATGTTTTTCAGCGGCAGGGACAGGGAGATTGGTCAGGATCGAGGGAAAAGGAACAGAGCAAAGTACAGTTAGATTGTTGATGAAAACCTGCTCGAGAGTGCTCAGGACCTCAGACTGTGGCGAAGGTTCGCCTTCCAATAAGACAACGACCCTAAGCAGACGGCCAAGACAACGCAGGAGTGGCGTCGGGACAAGTATCTTAATGTCCTTAGTGGCCAATCCAGAGCCTGGACTTGAATCCGATCGATAATAGCTGTACAGCAACCCGCCACATCCAATCTGACAGAGCTTGAGAGGATCTGCAGAGAACAATGGGAGAAACTCCCCAAATACATTTGTGTCAAGCTTGTAGCGTCATACCCAAGAAGACTTGTAATCGCTGCCAAAGGTGCTTCAATTAAGTACTAGGTAAAAGGTCTGAATACTTATGTAATTGTGATAGGTTTTTTATTTGTAATACATACTGTACGCAAACATTTCTAAAAACCTGTTTTTGCTTTATCATTATGGGGTATTGTGTGTAGATTGATGAAGGAAAAAAATAATTTAATCAATTTCAAATCAAATGTTATTAGTCACATGCGCTGAATACAACATGTGTAGACCTTACAGTGAAATGCTTACTTACGAGCCCCTAACCAACAATGCAGTTAAAAAATACAGATAAGAATAAGTAATTAAAGATCAGCAGTAAAACAACAATAGCGAGACTATATGCAGGGGGGTACCGGTACAGAGTCAATGTGGGGGGGGGGGGGGGGGGCCACCGGTTAGTTGAGGTAATAGAATAAGGCTGTAACGTAATAAATACAATAAAAATACTATAAACACTAAATACTTTCCGAATGCACTGTATGTGGCAGTTCACTCAATTTAAATTTGGGAGTTCTCACTACATTTGCATATGTGGGATTTCTCACTACATTTGCAGTCTCACTAAAATAACATGTGATGCTTTCAAGATTAAAGAAAATGTCAAGATCCATATGAAATGTGTATCATTGGCAATGACATTTGCTGTGACATTCCCAGAGAAGGGTCTGAAAGGTCCTCTTTGATTAGACAGTTCAGTCTCATGAATATGACAGAGGCACCTTTTGACTGACGTATCAGCCTGGTGGTGTCTTTTACAGAAAACTGACATACTATCACTGCTAATTTGAACATTTCATGCATCATTTAAATGTCCGTTTTATGGAGTGATGAGAAAGTAATTTTCAAACTATTTTCCTGAGACATATAATTATAAACAGTTGAAGTTGGAAGTTTACATACACCTTAGCCAAATACATTTAAACTCAGTTTTTCACAATTCCTGACATTTAATCATAGTACAAATTCCCTGTCTTAGGTCAGGATCACTACTTTATTTTAAGAATGTGAAATGTCAGAATAATAGTAGAGAGAATGATTTGTTTCAGCTTTTATTTCTTTCATCACATTCCCAGTGGGTCAGAAGTTTACATACACTCAATTAGTATTTGGTAGCATTGCCTTTAAATTGTTTAACTTGGGTCAAACGTTTCGAGTAGCCTTCCACAAGATTCCCACAATAAGTTGGGTGAATTTTGGCCCATTCCTCCTGACAGAGCTGGTATAACTGAGTCAGGTTTGTAGGCCTCCTTGCTCACACACGCTTTTCAGTTCCGCCCACAAATGTTCTATATGATTGAGGTCAGGGCTTTGTGATGGCCACTCCAATACCTTGACTTTGTTGTCCTTAAGCCATTTTGCCACAACTTTGGAAGTATGCTTGGGGTTATTGTCCATTTGGAAGACCCGTTTGCGACAAAGCATTAACTTCCTGACTGAGATGTTGCTTCAATATATCCACATAATTTTCCATTCCTCATGATGCCATCTAGTTTGTGAAGTGCACCAGTCCCCCCTGCCGCAAAGCACCCCGACCACATGATTCTGCCAACCCTTGCTTCACGATTGGGATGGTGTTCTTCGGCTTACAAGTCTCCCCCTTTTTCCTCCAAACATAACGATGGTCATTATAGCCAAATAGTTCTATTTTTGTTCCATCAGACCAGAGGAAATGTATCCAAAAAGTGCAATCTTTGTCCCCATGTGCAGTTGCAAACCGTAGTCTGGCTTTTTTTATGGCGGTTTTGGAGCAGTGGCTTCTTCCTTGCTGAGCGGCCTTTCAGGTTATGTCGATATAGGACTCGTTTTACTGTGGAAATAGATACTTTTGTACCCGTTTTCTCCAGCATCTTCAGAAGGTCCTTTGCTGTTGTTCTGGGATTGATTTGCACTTTTCGCACCAAAGTACGTTCATCTCTAGGAAACAGAACACGTCTCTCTCCTGAGCGGTATGACGGCTGCGTGGTCCCATGGTGTTTATACTTGCGTACTATTGTTTGTACAGATGAACGTGTTACCTTCAGGCGTCTGGAAATTGCTCCCAAGGATGAACCAGACTTGTGGAGGTCTACATTTATTTTTCTGAGGTCTTGGCTGATTTCTTTAGATTTTCCAATAATGTCAAGCAAAGAGGCACTGCATTTTAAGGTAGGCCTTGAAATAAATCCACAGGTACACCTCCAATTGACTCAAATGATGTCAATTGCCTATCAGAAGCTTCTAAAGCCAAGACATCCTTTTCTGTAATTTTCTAAGCTGTTTAAAGGCACAGTCAACTTAGTGTATGTAAACTTCTGACCCACTGGAATTGTGATACAGTGAATTATAAGTGAAATAATCTGTCTGTAAACAATTGTTGGAAAAAGTACTTGTGTCATGCACAAAGTAGATGTCCTTACCGACTTCCCAAAACTATAGTTTGTTCACAAGAAATGTGTGGAGTGGTTGAAAAACTAGTTTTAATGACTCCAACCTAAGTGTATGTAAACTTCCGACTTTAACTGTACATGTTTGATACACAACATGACCAAAAGTATATGGACACCTGCTCATTGAACAACTCATTCCAAAATCATGGGCAGAATCATCTAGAATGTCATTGTATGCTGTAGCATTTAGATTTCCCTTCAATGGAACTAGCCCAACTCATGAAAAACAGCCCCAGACCATTATTCCTCCTCCACCAAACTTTACAGTTGGCACCATGCAATTGGGTAAGTAGCGTTCCCCTGGCATCCGCCAAACTCAGTTTCATCCATCGGACTGCCAGACGGTGAAGCGTGATTCCTCACTCCAGAAAACGCGTTTCCGCTGCTCCAGAGTCCAATGGCGGCGAGCCTTACACCACTCTAGCCAAAGCTTGGCATTGCACATGGTGATCTTAGGCTTGTGTGCGGCTGCTCGGCCATGGAAATCCATTTCATGAAGCTAACGACAAACAGTTATTTTGCTGACGTTGCATCCAGAGTCTGTTTGGAACTCGGTAGTGAGTGTTGCAACTGAGGACAGACGATTGTTACACACTTCAGCACTCGGTGGTTCCGTTCTCTAAAACTATGTATGGCCTACCACTTTGCGGCTGAGCCGTTATTTCTCCTAGACATTTCCACTTCACAATAACAGCACTTACAGTGACCAGGGAAGCTCTAGCAGGGCAGAAATTTGACGAACTGACTTGTTGGAAAGGTGGCATCCTATGACAGTGCCACATTGAAAGTCGCTGAGCTCTTCAGTACGGGCCATTCTACTGCCAATGTTTGTCTATGGAGATTGCATGGCCGTGTGCTCGATTTTATACACCTGTCAGCAATGGGTGTGGCTGAAATAGCCAAATCTACTAATTTGAAGAGGTATCCACATACTATATTCCTTGTCTTTAAAATACCTCTGTGCTTTGTTTGCGTGTGCGTGTGTGTGCGTGTGTATGTGCACGTGTATGTGATTGCGTGTTTGTATAGCAATGATTCAATTCACCATTCTGCCAACAGAGTGACCCTCTCATAAAAGTGACCCTGCATAAACTCTGACAGGCTTGGTGTGGTAGAACATCAGACCACAATAGCATGCTGCAAACCATGAATGACGTAAAGCATCTGTAATGGCATATGTAAACACCAAGGAAAACATTCTCCATAGAAACAGCAGTAATTACAGCCTATGGCTTGAAAATTGTATCATCTGCAACAGCTGTGGACGAAAAAGACACAATATTTTATTTATTTTATTTAACCTTTATTTAACCAGGAAGGACTCATTGTGATTTTAAATCTCTTTTTCAAGAGCGTCCTGGCCAAGATAGGCAGCACCAAGTCATTACACAATTACAGATAGACAACATAAAAAACTACAGGCAATCTAGTAAAAAAACATAGAATTCACAAGAGTATAATAAAATCATAAAACAGCTAATAAAAAACATTGACAGGTCAGGGAATCAGTCTCAAAATCCTTCAATGATTTAAAAACACCAATCGGGACAAGTTCTTCCAGTTTAAAAGTATTTTGTAAGGCGTTCCAAGCCGATGGCGCAGAGTACATGAAAACCCTTTTACCAAATTCAGTTCGGACATTTGGAACAGTCAGCAGGATAAAGTCCTGCGAACAAAGAGAGTACCCACCACATTTCTGAACAATTAAAATGCCTCCCAGAAATGGTAGTAAACCCAAAATGGCTTTGTAAATACCAGTGACATCCTACAATTGACTAGAGAAGGCCAGCCAACCCTTGTATATAAAGTGCAGTGGTGCGTAAGGGTTTTGCAGTTTAAAGTAAATCTCAATGCTCTATGGTAAAGGGTGTCAATTGATCTCAAACACTGAGTGGAAGCATTCATATATAAAATATCCCCAAAGTTTAGTAAAGGCATACATGTAGCTGATACTAGCCTCCTGGCTATAGGTAGTAATAGGTGAAAGGTTCAGAGGTCTATTTCTTGCTTTACAAAACACCATTCATTTAGTTTTGTCAGTACTGAGGATAAGCTACAATTGACACAAGGTATGTTGAACAGTATAAAAAGCAGTTTGCCAGTTCTGTAAAGCTTTTGTGAGAGACGAGTCACAACAAAAAATAACAGCATTAGAGTGAAGTTGCGCATTATGCACATTTTTGTCTAAATTATTTAAATAAATAGTGAAAAAGAGGGGAACAAGTACAGAGCCCTGGGGCACACCATTACAGACAGACAATTTAACAGACATGAGCCCATCAAATTGAGTGCACTGAGTTCTATCAGACAGATAGTTAGCAAACCATGCAACTGCATGCTCCGAAAGATCTACGATCGACAATCTCTGCCTCAGTATGGCATGATCAACTTTATCAAAAGCCTTAGAGAGATCAATAAAAAGTGAGTTACAGTGCTGTTTTTTGTCAAGGGCTTCAGTGATATCATTTAAAACCTTCATGGCTGCTGTAACTGTGCTACGCTTCTTCCTGAAGACCGATTGGTACATTGATAAAATAGAGTTAGTACATAAAAACTATTTTAGCTGTTCACTAACAAGGGTTTCAAGTATTTTCGCCAGGTGTGACAGCTTTGCGATTGGCCTATAATTATTTCAAATAGTTGGATCTCCCCCTTTTAAAAGCGGTAGGACAAATGCTGATTTAAAGATCTTTGGAATTTCATTGCATTCCAGGTTAGATTGAACAAATATGTAAGTGGTTCAGCTATGAAATCAGCTGCCAGTTTTAAAAAGCAGTGCGCAAAAAGATCAGGACCTGCAAGGCCCTCTCTGATCTAAGGATTTCAGGGCTTTATGTATCTCCTGCAATGAGAATGGCAAAAAACTAAAAGTTTGACCAGCTCTCACTGGTTCATCCACACAGGGTTGTACAGAGCCAGATGATTCTGAATCAAACAACCTACCAGATGATACAAAGTGCTCATTGAAACAATTCAGCATTTCAATTTTGTCATATACAGCAACAGTCCTTCAATACACATCACGATAATTCGTTAACATTACTGTTACCAGACATAGATTTAATAGCCTTCCAAAACTTTCTAGGGTCATTCAGGTTATCAGTGGTAACAGACATAAAATATTCAGGCTTGGTCTTCCTGAGAAGAAAATAACACTTGTTTCCTAGATGCCTAAAAAGAAGCCAATCAGCATCAGAACATGATTTCATTGCTTTAGCCCAGGCCAGATTACGTTTGTGAATAATACAAGACAGCTCAGAAGAAAACCATGGATTATCCCGCCCTTTAACCCTGAACCTGCCGAATGGGGCATGTTTGTTTACTACTTGGTAAAAACCATCATAAAATAATTTCCAGGCAATTTCCACATCAGGAATAAACTCAATCTTTCTCCAGTCAAATTAAATCAAATCATGAAAGAAAGCCTGCTCATTAAAACTGTTAAAACGTATCTTACGAATAAAGTGTGGGTTTGTCTTAGGAACCTTAGTATTTCTAACAGCAACACCTGCCCAATGGTCACTTAAATCATTACAACAACAACAAAAAAACACCAACCGCAGAATATTTATGTGGAACATTTGTCCATATCAAATAAATCAGGGTAGATTTTTCTGGTTATTGGAGATTTGGGCTGGTGGGTGAGTTAATCAACTGGGTAAGATTCAAAAATTACAAAACATTTTAAAATCATCAGACACCGGCTTTAACCAACACCAGTTGGGATCACCAGTCAAGATCATTTCATTGTAAAAAAGTTTAGACATAAGGTGCATCAGAGAAGAAAGCACCAGATAGTAGAAATGGGTTTGCGTGTACATGTTAAAATGTGTTGACCATGAATGGAGAGAAAGTGTCCATTGATGTTTAAAAGACTTCCAAGTGAGTAATGCGTTCTCATGGGCAGGGTAGGTTACTTTCTAAATGTAATCTGTTACTACTTACCTGTCCAAAGTTGCAATCGGTAACATTACTTTTTTTACCCAAACTCAGTATAGTAATCTGATTACTTTTGGATTACTTTCCCATTATACGGAATTGAAGCAGACAAAAAGGATCAATCAAACGTATGTGGTATGTCCTCATAGTGGTCTCTGACTTGTGGTCAATGCTGAATTGTATATCATTGAGAAAACAGAAAGGTGTCATTGTTATTTGTATTTAAAAAATATACACCCATTCTGAATAAAAAATTAATCCCAAAAAGTTATCTAGCTAGTTTTTCCAAAGTATCTGTAATCTCATTACAATGTTTTCGCTGGTAACGTAACAAATCAATCCCCCAAAATGGTAATCTAACAGAAATAATTACTTAAAACTTGAGCTATTTTGTTACTGAAAACAGTAAGCGGCATTGGTATAATTTACAACACATGCTAGATGTTTGAAGGCTTCAGATGTCTGTATACAGCCTTAACATTATTCACACACACATTTTTCTAAGTAGTGACATGTCTACATTTCTGCATAAGAGTCTAAGCAGGCATGTAGTCAGGCAGCCCCCCGCACCTCTCTGATTCAGAGGGGTTGGGTTAAATGCGGAAGACACTTTTCAGTTGAACAACTGACTAGGTATACCCCTTTCCCTTTCAGAAACAAATCATAATCCAAATCACTCTGTATTTGTCTGACGTCAGTTCATACACCAACGTAACATCCAGCTCTCCTTCAAAAAGCAACTCTTGCATAGGCCTTTGCATACACTCTCATAACCTACATATCCACCTTCAATGCATATCAAGTTGTCTGTCCAGGTTTAATTTCCAATGAATATGTTTAGAGCTGTATATAAAATACTTTTTTGAAAATTGTGTTTTCTGAGGACAGACAGTGATAAATCTGACATTTTCATAGCTAGACGAGGGAGGAATGTCAGGTGGGCTTCAGCAAATACTACAATTACAATTTGCATGGCATAAGCATGTCATTAACTCACAGGGCAGCTCAGGAACAATGGTGCTGCCAGGGTGAAATCCAAGATATGTCCAAAATCCACCCGATAGGTACGTAGGTGGTAGAACAGCAGGTTTTGAGAACTGCGAATAATCCTCAAAATACTCACTACCTTAGTTAACCTCTCCATTTTCCGACATTGAAATTATGTTTTGACAATCACAAGGCAGTGGTTTTCCTCTTCCATTTAATTTTTTTTCGAGAGGGAAGCCAGTAGTTTTTCATTTTGATAACCGCTGATCTTCATAACCTCAATCTAAATCACTGTTAATACAACTGTCTTCCACAAGCTAATAGGTTAGCCACTGTGGTCCTCAGATAACGTCAATTGGCCATTGAAGCAGTGCAAGACGACTACAGCCGGGGAGCCAGGCTTGAGGCCAAGAACCTATCATCCTTTTACTGTCCTTCATTTAACTGAGGCGTGCCGAGTATCTTATGAAGATTCATATCCATAAATCCTTCCACATTTTTCCCTCACTAAGATGTAGACACATGTTTAATAACCCTTGGCAAGTCTTGACTTCGAAGCCACAGCCCAAAGGGTGCAATGGAAGACCTCATCAGTTTCACCAGAAATACGTCAAAATGAAAATATTTCCCCTTTTGTAAACAAGGCCTGTTGTTCATTGCGAGCGATGCCATATGGAACTCCCGGTACCGTAGCCACTGAGTTAAAATAACACATTTTCAGGCCAAAAGACGAAAATGGAGAAAGAGTTGAACACTCAGACCATATTTATGTTCTACATGCCGGGTCGCAAATTGTCGATTTCCCAGCAGTCATCGCAAACCTCATTCAACCCGTTCACTCTGCAAAATAGGCCTGCTGGTGACCAGGCGAAGCAAGAGGAATCCTGGGAAAGTGGTTAGCGAGTGTGGTATTGGCTATCGATCCTATAGAAGACGTGTGGAGTTTGTGTTGGGTGGATTCACCCCAGGGACTCGTGGTTTGGTGGGAAAAAAACACAAATGATGCTAAGCGATCCAGACGCTCGCAGACAATGAGCTCCAGCTAGCCAACGTCTGAATCATGTGTTTGTGCAACTTTGACTACCGACTGACTTCTTGACCATGGTGGGGAGTTAGAAAATAGAAAATGAATAAAAGGACAAGAAGAACAAAATACATGACTTTATGAAAGAAGGGGATTTCTGAATGTGTCGGCTGGCTGGCTGGCCTAGCCTCAACTTTTACCTCATCAAAGAAGAAAATAGAATGACTCATGTTTTCAAGGTTAGCTAAATAATGGTTTTCTATACTGAGCAGGGAAGTGATGTATAAATATCAATTGTTGAACTACACTGAACTGGATATCACAACAAATAGTTCACTCCAAATTAGTCTCTCACACTGAACATAACTATGCCTTTGACCCTGTATTTGATTTGCAGCTGTTCTATGCAAGATTGGATGTAATGGAATATAACAACACATCAACTGATATAAAAATTATGCTACTGTATAAACCAGGGGCGCCACTTTGGTTTAAAAAGTAGGGGGGCCAATTATTTTATTTGTATTTATTTTTTGTTATCCAGTCGGATAAACACTCCAAAACAGCCTACCCAGCCGTGAGGAAACGTCCACATGGTCCTAAAGCACTACTTTGCCTCGTTTTGTATCACATTCCAATGATAAAACTGGGGGGGGGGGGGGGGACTTTAAAGCAATTTCAGAATGTGGAGGGGTACGTCCCCCCCCCGTTACATTGTGGAAGTTGTGCCACTGGTATAAACTATACTGAGGACATGCATTTGGAATGTCACGTTTTTGCTTCAATTACATTATTCACAGTTGTTAGCACAACAGCAACATTAGCAAAATGTCTTCATTACCAATTTATCTTCAACTGATTGTATTATCCTAATCTAAGGCAACAAACTGCAACCAAATAAGAGTAAATGCAGAGACAAGACTAGCATTGCTCTGCAGTTCAATGATGTGGGGAATATTTTCCCATAAAGAAAATGATGCTTCATCTCCATTTCAGAGTAGAGACGATATGATAATAAAATAAACAAAACAAAAATCAAAATGAATTTCAAAGTGAAGGCAGGCTTCTGACAAGACAAAGAGTTTAGGCAGAAGACGAAGTATGTGTATGTGAGAGAGAGAGGAATGAGAAACAAGAAAGACGAGACTGTTTGACAGAGATAAATTCTACTTATTCTGAGCCACTGGAAGGTTCCAAAGCAAAAATAATAGGGCCATTTGCTGGATGGAAGGTTGCCAGGTTCCTGCTCCGTTGCTTAGCAGATGCAGGGCTTGAGTTTCATTCAAATGGCTGCTTTTTCCTCTGCCAATCTGGCAGACTTTTCAACGCGAACCACCGGCTTTCACTCCTCTGATATTTGACAGTAAGACCGGGTGCATCTCAGTAGATTCACAGAGTTTCTGTTACACAACAATCAATACATCTATTATTGGTTTATGACACTCCAACGATACTTCAAGTCCTCACCATATAATTGGTGGTGTTGTACTTTTTTTATAACTGTTGTGTAGATAATCCGCTCATGTGTTTTTCATAACCTTCATGATTATTGAATGGTTATATTACTCAAAGAGATGACCTGGAGAAATTGATTGAAAATACCAGGTTATTGACTTAATCCATTCTGCCCAAAGAACTGAATTCAATCAGAATATACCTCAAACTATTGATAACATAAATAATATTGTTTTTGAATTGTAATTTTTTTATGTTCAAGCCCCCCATTTCCTTCCCACGGGACCAAAAAACACACACACACACACACCAAAGCCTTGTTTTGAAGGGGCAATGATCCAACCCAATCGATATCCCGGCCACTGTGTGATTCTGTGCTTTATTTTGTCTCCGGCCATTAGCTCAGTCTTTGGCTGACAGCGGTAAGACTGGGTTTTAATAGCCTTCTCCGACAGCGCAGAATGGATGATGCCTCATGTTGCTGGGCCAAAGTCAACCTAGGGATCATTTTGTGCCAGTGACCCAGTAAATCCACAACCGGCTGATTTTAATACAGCCCAAAACATGACACTGGTGTAGAAAAAAATTCCTAAGTTTTAAAGGCATTCTTTGAGCAGAAGATTATGTAACATTTTATTTTTCTTGTCAGTCTTTTGCCCTCAAAGGTAAAGTAGCGATATTGTGTTTAAGCAGCAGTGGAGGTGTAGTAGGATGATGATGATGATTAAGAACAGCATCAGTACAATATTTCGGATGAGTTGTTGCATTGCACATCTTGGTAAAACATTTTACTGCAATTAAAGTGTTTGTATCCCCAAGCTTAAGGCCTGGCATTGAGAGGAATGGTGGTCACACATCTGTGGGTCTTGGGTCTGGGTGCTTGAGTTAAACATACTTTCCAGCTGGGCACAAAACTGGCACCACAAACAGCTAAATAGTGTAAGAAGAAAAGTTCTCCCAGAAATGCTTTGCAGAATGGTTGGTTGGTAGACCACAGATCTGAGAGTTGGAAATGCAAATTCAGTTTGTGTTCCTGCCAATCAAAACAATGTGGAATTTTCCTGAAACTGAAGTTTTGAGAAGTACCTACATGGTGCACACAACTAAGACAAGGCTGTCATTTAAAACACAGGTTTGTTGGTTTACAAAAGAACATGCCTTGAAATCTCACTATAAGAATTGAATGGTGAATGGAGGTCTATCAATGTGATAGTATTATATTTCAGTGCTCATGTATTGTTAAGCTATAAATTGAACGATCATATCCAAGTAAATTAAATTATTATTCCAATTCTCTGGGAATTCTCTGGCTGTTTAATCACACGTTCTCTGCATTGACAGAGAAACCATGTCCACAATCAAAGTTTTTCTAAAACACTGCTCACTAGAGCCAGTAGCACACTGACAGAGATGTGGATGTGATATCCCTGTTGTAAATTAGTTAGCCCACCTTACTGTCCGTTGGAAACAGCATTGGCTGCTGGTAGGGTCTGAGTTGAGGGATTCAACGGACATGACTGTTCAGATGCTCTGGGCCATAGGAGAGAGAGAGTGGATCCTCCCAGGGAGGGTCACGCTTCCACTTTTTTTGGTCCTGACTTCATCAGAGTGAGCAGCTGAACACTGTATACTGGAAACACTCGGTTTGTTATTTTAACTAAACCATAAACAATCTTTGTTAAATACCAAACTTGTTTTTGCATGGATTCCACGACACGGTTAGTTTTTAACAGCTAGCACCGCTATTTCTTGTCCCAGAATCCTGCTTAAATGACATTAAGGTTAAAGTCTGCTTGAAAGAGCTGCTAACCTAGCTATGCTGCTAATGTTAGCCATCAAGTTAACAAAGCTAGTCCCAGATCAGTTTTCCAATGGCCCTCTGTCTGGTTCCAGCGCTGTAGGAGCTGTATCTACTACGCTTTGTTTCGGGACAAACTGGATCACTCAGAGATCCAATGTGGCAATTGTTTGCTTGCCGAGGATTATAGGCTTCAGGTGGCTTCCTTGATCACGCAGGTAGCCAGCCTACATAAGAAACTGGGGAAAACGCTGAGTGGAATGTTTACCTTTTCTAAGCCGGTGGCTGGACGGCATTCGCGCATGTTGGATGCATCTCCATCTTGTCATTTGTTGTTATCCGACTGGCCGGTGTTGCCCGGAGTTCATTCGCCAGGGGAGCCATTTCCTGCCTCTCCTCTCCCATCTGATAGCAGAGTTGAAGGAGCACAGCAAGAGGAGCATAGCAATCAATGATGAAGCTAATATGAGTCGTGCATACAGGCAACTAAACATAGAACAAGAACCCACAAAACCAAAAGGGAAAATGGCAACCTAAATATGATCCCCAATCAGAGACAACGATAAACAGCTGCCTCTGATTGGGAACCAATTCAGGTCACCATAGACTTACATATACCTAGATTTACCAAAACCCCTAGACATACAAAAAACCTAGACAATACAAAACAAGCATACCCACCCTCGGCACACCCTGACCTAACCAAAATAATAAAGAAAACAGAGATAACTAAGGTCAGGGCGTGACACAAGCATCCCAGAAAAGTGCTCAAAATAGCCCACGTTATAATATGCAGCTTAATAACTTGCTAGTAACAAATGACATTCATATTCTGACCGTCTCTGAAACACACTTAGACAATACATTTGATGATACAGTGGTAGCAATACTGGGTTATAACATTTACAGAAAAGACAGAAATGCTCATGGTGGAGATGTTGCTGTTTATATTCATAACCACATTCCTGTAAAGATTAGAGAGGATCTCATGTTAAATAATGTTGAAGTAATATGTCCACAGCTTCATCTGCCTCACATAAAGCCCATTCTTGTGGGAAGCTGCTATAGACCACCAAGTGCAACAGTCAGTATTTGGATAACATGATATCAACAGAGAGATATATTTTCTGGGTGATTTAAATATTGAATGGCTTTTATCAAGATGCCCACTCAAGAAAATGCTTTAAACTGTAACCAGTGCCTGCAACCTGGTTCAGGTTATCAGTCAACCTACCAGGGTAGTTACAAACAGCACAGGAATTAAATAATTAAAAATGTTTTTATCACATCTTTACTAATGCTGCAGAAATGTGCTTGAAAGCAGTATCCAGATCCATCGGATGTTTTGATCACAATATAGTAGCCATATCTAGGAAAAACAAAACTCTTGTTTAAGATGTATAAGAGGTCATACAATAAGTTTTGTAGTTGTTGTCCTATGTTGTTGATGTAAAAAATATTTGTTGGTCCGTGGTGTGTAATGAGGAGCAAACAGACGTGGCACTTGACACATTTATGAAATTGCTTATCCCAGTTACTAATAAGCATGCACCAGTTAAGAAAATGACTGTAAAAACTGTTAAATCCCCATGGATTGATGAGGAATTGAACAATTGTATGGGTGAGAGGGATGAGGCAAAAGGAATGGCAAATAAGTCTGGCTGCACAACCGATTGGCAGATGTACTGCAAATTGAGAAATCATTTGACGAAACTGAATTAAAAGAAGAAGAACCTACACTATGAAACAAAGATAAATGACAAAGAATGATAGTAAAAAGCTTTCGAGCACCTTCAATGAAATTTTGGGGGAAAAAGCTACCTTAGCTCCATCATTCATTGAATCAGATGGCTCATTCATTACAAAACTGACTGATAATGGCAACTACTTTAATTATTTTTTAATTGGCAAGATTAGCAAATTTATGCATGACTGGCCAACAACAAACGCTGACACTACACATCCAAGTATATCTGAGCAAATTATGAAAGACTACTAATTTTGAATTCCATAAAGTGACTGTGGAAGAGGTGAAAAAAATGATTGTTGTCAATCAACAATGACAAGCCACCAGGGTCTGAAAACTTGCATGAAAAATGACTGAGGATAATAGCAGAATATATTGCCACTCCTATTTGCCATATCTTAAATTTAAGCCTACTAGAAAGTGTGTGCCCTCATGTCTGGAGGGAAGCAAAAGTCATTCCGCTATCCAAGAATAGTAAAGCTCCTTTTACTGGCTCAAATAGCTGACCAATCAGCCTTTACCAACCCGTAGTAAAGTTTTTGAAAGATTTGTGTTTGACCAGATACAATGCTATTTTACAGTAAACAAATTGACAACAGAGGGACTGTGAAGCATCACAAACATACACACACAACACTTAGTGTGTTGTGAATTCTGTAATTAATGTATTGTACTGTTTTTAAAATTGTATACCTTTCTTAATTTTGCCGGACCCCAGGAAGAGTAGCTTCTGCATTGGCAGCAGCTAATGGGGATCCATAATATACACAAAAATACAAATAAGGGTAGTCAGGCTCTTCACTATCAGCCACTTGGTCGGGGACTCCCACAAAGGTAAGCAGGATGGTAGCGGTCCTAGATCCTTTTAAAACAACCCGGTGGATATTTGAATGGGTGGATGTGCTACTTGGCTACATTTTCACTCTCTTGCCCCTCTCTCGCTGTCGCTCTCCCCTCTCTCAGTTTGCATTTTTCCAGCTTTTCCTGGAGGCTTTGACCTCCTCTAAGGTTAAGTAATGGTCTCGGGGAGGGTGGGGGGTGAAAAGGAGATACATTTGCTGTGACATTCCGTTCACTCCACCAGTCCCCCCTGTGTGTGATTTGAGAGCAGTCTATTAGGCAGACGCTTTGCTTAAACATGAGAAGAGTTATTGGACAGTGCAGCTATGACTCTGGGCCGGGGAAGAGGGAAGGATTTTGAAGAGGAAAACATCTGCAGGCTAACCTACAAGCAAGACAAGCATTCATTTTTTAAGGCAAATATATAGATTCATGGATGAGCCCTCCCCCAAGGGTTGTTTGATGAATTGAGGGGCGAAGACTTACATCATGTGAGGCATGTGTCTTTATGAGAAGGCATCACAAACTGATAGTGAATGTAGAAGTGTGGAGTGTGAGTAAATAACGCTAAGGGCATGCATGCAGTTGGTGGGAACTCTGGTTCTTGTGACAGTGAATACTGAACACATTGTTAACAATACTGTGAAGAAAGCTTATAGGTCTTTCCTTCCTATGTGTTTGCATCTGTCAATGTGTGACCCTGAATGGCTCTTTTATCCATGACTAGAAAAAGAGAATGCAAGTAGATGGACAGAACTATACTGAACAAAAAACATTCAACAATGTCAACAATGAAATGAAATAAATGTATTTGGCTATAATCTATGGATTTCACATGACTGGGCAGGGGGGCAGTCCTGGGAGGGCATAGCCCCCCCCCCCCCCCCCCCCACACAGGGAGACAGGCACACCGACTGGGGAACCAGGCAATCAGAATGAGTTTTTCCCCACAAAAGGGCTTTATTACAGACAGAAATACTCATCAGTTTCATCAGATGTCCGGGTGGCTGGTCTCAGACGATCTCGCAAGATTTTTTTGTTCAGTATATAATACCACAGCCAATCCTTTCCTTTCTATCCCTAGCTTCTCCCTAGCAACACGGCAGAACGTGAGATTTCAATATCCGTTGTATCTAAATGCTTTAAACTGTGAGACGACGCTATCGCTACATACTCTTCAACTCATAGGTGTCATCCCCCGTGGAGAAAGCAGCGGAGCGCACTCCTACCATGATAATGAGATCCACAGCTCCCCTGGAACACTCTTCTACCACTGCTTTAATGCTTTAAATCACATTTTATTGGTCACATACACATGGTTAGCATATGTTATTGCGAGTGTAGTGAAATGCTTATGCTTCTAGATCCAAAAGCGCAGCAGTATCTAACAGGTAATATGTAACAATTCCACAACAAACCCTAATATCTAACAAATTCCACAACAAAACCTAATATACACAATCTAGTTAAGGAATGGGATGAGAATATATAAGTATAAAATATATGGATGAGCAGTAACAGAGCAGCTAAGATGCAAAAAATAGTAAAAAATAGATAGTGAAGGATACAGTATAAAGTATATACATGAGATGAGTAATGAGAGATATGTAAATATTCTTAAAGTGGCATTATTAATGTGACTAGTGTTCCATTTATTAAACTGGCCAATGATATCAGGGGCCACCTGATACTGTCTGGAACAGAGTTATTCCATTATTCACTATAGCAAAGTAGAATATAAGCTGTATAGTGAATGATGGAATAACCGTTCCTTTAAATAACATTTACAAGATATCATTAACACTGTATACTCCAAATATGACACCCTTAGTTTAACAAGTTTCTGAGTAACCCGAGTTGATCATTTTGAATGTTTTGAATTCTGAATGTGCATGAAATGTAAAAACCGCAGGTAATTAGATTTCAGCTACTGCTCAGCAGGCTAGTTTCCTTGGGACTGGGAGACAGTCGGAACAGACTAAAATGAAGCTTTTGTAAGCTTTGTCTGCTACTGGTGTCTTGTGAGTTGAGGCCTTCCCTCTGAAGCAAGGTTATGCACTTTTCCGTGTTCTAAAAGAAAAATTATTGCAATGTACCACTCCCCTTCTTGACATGTTCTGGCACACCTCGATCCTGGAGCTGAGCAGAGTACTAATTGGTTGGAACATTTTGGCAATGATGCACTTACGATCCAGGAAAAAGCCTGCCAAGGGACGTGACATACTGTATTATATAGAGCCAAAATATTGCAAGCACAGTGCAAATGAATAATCACAATGTCTGGCTTACTTCCACACACTTTTCTAAAGTATAGCACATAAAAGTTGCTTTTATGCACAAATGCATCTTAGGCACAGACTTCCACCTACGCGCACATTAGCTCATAAAGCATGAACGTCTTCGGGTACCCATTTGCTGTGTTCTTCAGCATCTTCAGATTAAGTGATGCATACTGTAGTTTTCTTCTTTGGGGATGAAAATGCAAAGCATGTTACAGTAAGTAGCCTTTTATAACCTCCCTTCAGCTGTCAGGCTTGGACTTTCTCCCTCCAGCCTCATGTACATAGCTACGGATGATCTTAACTGGGTCCAACGTGTGAGGAAATTGTGGCTGTAGGTGTTTTGCACAGATGGGTCAAATGGGGTCACGCATGGTAACTGAATCACAATTAAAATGTGATTGAAACGCTGCTTTTCTAATATCATACCATTGTGCTTCTCGATAGTCTAGATTACTGCAACAATACAGTAGCCATATGGATGCTAACATCTTAGATGGCTGGAAGGTATCTAAAACCTATTTTCAATCCATTCTCTTCTTCCTCTTCATCCATCTCTATTTAATCAATAGATTGGACCAGAGTGATCGCTGGAGCTTAACTTTGCTATAGTGAATGATGGAATAACTCTGTTCCAGACAGTATCAGGAGGCCCTGAGGGGAACATACAGCAATGTTAAAGGGGATAGGTCGAGCACAGCTGTCAGTCACTGGGTAGGAGAACACGATTGGGTGTCAGCAGGCACAGTGTCAAGAGTGGGAGGGGCTCCTGGGTTGTTTGCTTCCTGCTTGCTCATCATGATCACCGCATGATTGGCTTATAGATAGATTGATAAGGTGTCAAACGGTGGGTGTAGCTGGTGAATGGAAGTCAGGTGCAGGAGAGCAGAGATGAATTTACAAAGAACTTTACTGAGGCAATTATTAGAACACGCAACCGCGTCACAAAAACAAATGCCCAAAGAACAAGTGAGGCAGCTCAAAGTACAACAACCCAGTACAAAATACCGGCTGCCACAAAGCACAGGTACAAAACAAATCCCGGTGCAAACCAGCCAAAAATGTGCCAACCTTGACAATAAACAATACCCCACACAGACATGGAGGGAACAGAGGGCTAAATACACATAGTAATTATGAGGAGATGTAAACCAGGTGTGCAGGAAAACAAGACAAAACAAATGGAAAATGAAAGGTGGAGCGGCGATGGCTAAAAGACCGGTGACTTCGACCGCCGAATGCCACCCGAACAAGGAGAGGGACCGACTTTGGAGGAAGTAGTGACACAGGGACCTATATTTTAAACATGTTGATGACACTCCATTGGATTGCTTGTTGAATGCATTGAGGACTTTGCTATGGAATGAAATGACAAAATTGCAACCTCTTTTACCTCAAATGCGTTGGTCTGGGATAGTGAAACTTCATAATTTTTCCATAATTACAGCGCACTGTGACACCTAGATTGATATTGAGGATGCATAATGTATGCGTAAAAGTGGGCATCCCTAGGGCGCACTCACACACGCACAGGGGCTATCAACCAGCTGACATGGGGTTGCCAGATTGGACATCACTCACCTCACTGTCCTTGCGGGTATGTGAACCTGCTCATTTTCCATTGTACGTGTGTCCTCTTTTGAAAGGGCCAAGAGATTTCGGTTGCCTTTGCTGCTCCGGAGGTTAGGTTGATATACATCAGGGTCAGATGGGTTTCGCCGTGCTGTCTCTCTCCATCTCACTCCTAGTGTACATCTGCCCACTCGCCCCATCTGCATGTCCCTAGAGTGACAAAACAAGTTAGCGGAGCAATAAATCAAACCTGGACTGCCCAATTTGGTTTCCTAATGTAATGAATAAGTGCTAAAGCATTTAACAGGCCATCATTTGCAAATGCCATTTTGAAAGGGAGTATTTAAAGAACTTCGCTGATGGGAAACTACAAAATAATGTTTTCTTTTTTGTGCATGCAATCACAACACAGTGAGTGGACACTCATTTATCTTTTCAAAATAACATGAGGGAAAATCCTTTTGCGCATATTTCTGACCACAAAAGATTATTTTAACATTCTAAATAATGTGGATGTACTGTATATCATCTAAGAACACTTGATCAACATTTTTTATGCATACGTAGTTGTGCCCAACCCACTCCAGCCTATCAGAAGACGGACTCTGAAGGTATGGATCAATCAATTAAATCTCTATTACTCTGGTCCCAATCCCTGCAGTAGCTCCAGACTTCGCTAATCTCCCTCCACTCTCCCTTACTGCAGCACTGCACTTCCAGGATATTGTAGACAGACACAGAAGTGAGGGCGAGGGAGGGGTGATTGCCGAAGAGCAGAGCTTGTCATGAGTGGATTTATAGCTGGGGAGTGACAGCGACGGGACGCGGGCGAATTGATGGGGGACACATAATCAGGGCCTTATCGCGGCCTGCAAAAACTGGATTGCATCCAGTGGCTAGTGATCCAGACGGATTTGGTTAATGTCCCCTCACTCCTCTCGGGCGCAGAACCAGGCAGATCTCCCCCTCGTCCACCTCCACTTCTCTGTCTGTATCTCTTGACCTTGAGGGCCAGGTGGAGAAGCAGCTGAGGTCTCTGGGAGTGAGAGCATGTTGACCAGGATTCTCTCTCGATCTCCTCTGTGTATCAGTTGGTAGAGCATGGAGTGGGGATTGTGGGTTCGATTTTCCGCTGGGGCCACCCATACAAATGTATGCACGTATGACTAAGTCACTTTTATTAAAAGCATCTGCTAAGTGGCATAACTTATATTATTGCTCTCTCCCTTTCCCGTGCTCTGGTCCTCCTGCATTGTTGGGGTTGTCATTGCTTTCAGTAATAGGACATGGTGTAGGACTCAGACTATAGACTGCAACTACTCTGCAGATACTGTACCACTGCAATCTCCTACCACACTTTTTCCTTTGGACTTATTACAACACGACATAGGGTGAGTCATTGACAGACATTCAACAAGAGAATGAGCATGCAGGAGCAACCGCATACATTATCTGGTATTGTCTTGTTTGTCTTCAAGGTTGACTGACACCACAAATGTCTATTATTGCCTTCTGATGTTATCATGGACAGAATTCAAGCTAGATGATATGGTTCTTTTATATCTTAGAGTATCACATCTACTTATTCTGAGAGAGACTGAGCTACTACTTAACAAACATGTTTACCTTGCATGTCTCTCTGAGCACTGTTACAGAAGATGATAGTGTGCCTTTACTGTATTTCTTCACGGAAAAAAAACCCATGACAGAATGCCAAAAGCTTTTTACGAAGATGGATTTCTCCAAGCGACTTCCTCAAGTCGAAACCACATGTTTACAGTAGACTGGGGGAGAATAAAAAAGAGACTTCGGACAAGTCAGACTCTTAAAGAGGATCAAGTGTCCAATGTAAACCCTTTGGTAACCTCTTCCTTCCAAGTTTTTTTGGGGGAGTGTTATTTTGCCGTGACTGGGATTACCCAAGCAGTGGAGGGAGTGATTCAGAACCGGAGAATGGTCTGGGCCAGGGTACTGGCACTGTGGTGTTGTGGTGTAGGGGCACAGAGGAAATAGCTCTCGGTGACACAACATGCTGGCTATGAGGGGAGCCTCTGTGTCATCAATCACACAAGACATTGGCTGGCTTCATTGCTAAGTCTCACGATAGAAGAGACCAGTAATCGTAGTGTTGAGACACACTGCGTTGTTTGGGAAGACGTTGCGTCGCAAACCATGCAACTACTGAATTCGACTCACAACACCTTTTTTAATTTGTTTACTTATTGTGTAAAGCACAATTCATCTTTTTTTATTTAACCTTTATTTAACTAGGCAAGTCAGTTAAGAAAAAAATCGTATTTACAATGACAGTGGGTTAACTGCCTTGTTCAGGGGCAGAATGACAGATTTTTACCTTGTCAGCTCAGGGATAAGATCCAGCAACCTTTCAGTTACTGGCCCAACGCTCTAAACACTAGGCTACCTGCTGCCCAATAACTCAGACTATCCATATATTTTCAAGTCTTACAGTATTCTAATTACAATTAGCATAATTCATATATTTATGGGACTTAGAGCACCAGTGTTGGAGTTACCTACACTAACAAGGACCACAGCATTTGGCTGTGGACTGACTAACAAAGAACATTTATAGAGGACAAGAAATACATACACATAGGTAAAAACTCATGCTAACACCGTTCTCGACATGCATTGTTCAGATTAACTCAGATGAATGACTTTTTCTTTTGAGCTATAAAATGCAGGGAATAATTGAAGGTGATGGGATATACACCGAAAATAATTCAGCCATGGGCCAACTAAAGTATATAGAAGAGTTTGCCAGTTCTTCGATGCATTGGTGCATAAGGCTTCAGAGATTCAAACTAAAACACACACACAGTGAGATTTCTGAGAGCTCTCTGAGATATCCAATCTTCATTTTCACTTTAGTAGAGGGAGAAAAGAGGTTCACTGACTAGAGCGTAATAATTTCTGGAACCTTTTGCAGTGTGTTGGCAGGCACAGTGTGGATTTCGTAATGAGCTTAATTGCCTTATTTTAATGGTAACCTGAAGCTTTGCTGGCTTTGCAGCACATACAGACCAAAGGATTAAACCACATATCCCAGCATTACTGTTAATATTCCCTGTTTCTACCTCTTCTGATTCACTTAGTAGCAACTACACTCTTAGAAAAAAAGGTGTTATCTAGAACCTAAAAGGGTTCTTTGGTTGTCCCCATAGAATAATCATTTGAAAAGCCCTTGTTGGTTCCAGGTAGAATCCTTTTGGTTCGAAGTCTAAACGTTTGGGGTTCCATGTAGAACCATTTTCACAGAGGAACCCAAAAACGTTCTACCTGGAACAAAATAGGGTTCTGCCTGGAACCAAAAAGGGTTCTCCTACGGGGACAGCTGAAGAACCCCTTTGGAACACTGTTTTCTAAGAGTGTAGCTCACATATCAGCAAATGCAGCTGTGCATCTCAATAGTTGATGATATTCTCAGTATACCGCATGGTCTACAATTACTGGAGGATTGTGGGTGAGACCGTACGGCAATAAATGGGACTTTCTTACTGACTATTTCAGTTGTGCTTAATGTTGTCATGTGGTAATGTCATGACCATGACCGACGTCACTTTTTCACTGCCTTGTGTTGACCTTTGCAACATTGGGATGACACGATTTGTTGTTAGAGATATCCTCAAACCCGTCTCCCAGAAACGACTGACTAATTACACTTTAAGTAAGACCTTTAAACAGGTCAACATTCACAAGGCCGCAGGGCCAGACGGATTACCAGGACGTGTACTGCGAGCATGCGCTGACCAACTGGCAAGTGTCTTCACTGACATTTTCAACCTCTCCCTGTCCGAGCCTGTAATGCCAACATGTTTTAAGCAGACCACCATAGTCCCTGTGCCCAAGCACACTAAGGTAACCTGCATAAATGACTACCGACCCGTAGCACGTCTGTAGCCATGAAGTGCTTTGAAAGGCTGGTCATAGCTCACATCAACACCATTATCCTAGAAACCCGAGACCCACTCCAATTTGCATACCGCCCTAACAGATCCACAGATGATGCAATCTCTATTGCACTCCACACTGCCCTTTCCCACCTGGACAAAAGGAACAACAATGTGAGAATGCTATTCATTGACTACAGCTCAGCATTCAACACCATAGTGCTCTCAAAGCTCATCTATAAGCTAAGGACCCTGGGACTAAACACCTCCCTCTGTAACTGGATCCTGGACTTCCTGACAGGCCGCCCCCAGGTGGTAAGGGTAGGTAACAACACATCCGCCATGCTGATCCTCAACCCTCAGGGGTTCATGCTCAGTCCCCTCCTGTACTCCCGCTTCACTCATGACTGCATGGACAGGTACGACTCCAACACTATCATTAAGTTTGCTGATTACACAACAGTGGTAGGCTTGATCACTGGCAACGACGAGACAGCCTATAGGGAGGAGGTCAGAGACCTGGCCATGTGGTGCCAGAACAACAACCTCTCCCTCAATGTGATCAAGACAAAAGGAGATGATTGTGGACTACAGGAAAAGGAAGACCGAACATGCCCCCATTCTCATCGAATGGATGAGTGAAGCAGGTTGAGAGCTTCAAGTTCCTTGGTGTCCACATCAACAACAAACTATCATGGTCCAAGCACACCAAGACCGGCGTGAAGAGGGCAAGACAAAACCTATTCCCCCTCAGGAGACTGAAAAGATTTGGCATGGGTCCTCAGATCCTCAAAAGGTTCTACAGCTGCTCCATTGAGAGCATCCTGACTGGTTGTGTCACTGCCTGGTATGGCAACAGCTCTCCCTGCGACCGCAAAGCACTACAGAGGGTAGTGCGTATGGCCCAGTATATCACTGGGGCAAAGCTTCCTGCCATCCAGGACCTCTATACCAGGCGGTGTCAGAGGAAGGCCCTAAAAATTGTCAAAGACTCCAGCCACCCTAGTCATAGACTGTTCTCTCTGCTATCGCATGGCAAGCGGTACCAGAGCGCCAAGTCTAGGTCCAAGATGCTTCTAAACAACTTCTACCCCCAAGCCATAAGACTCCTGAACATCTAATCAAATGGCTACCCAGACTATTTACATTGCCCACCCCCTCTTTTACGTAACTGCTACTCTCTGTTATTGTCTATGCATAGTCACTTTAATAACTCTACCTACTTGTACATATTGCCTCAATTACCTCAACTAACCAGTGCCCCCGCACATAGTCTCACTATTGTTATATTACTGCTGCTCTTTAATTACTTGTTCCTTTTATTTCTTATTCTTATTCATATTTTTTTAACTGCATTGTTGGTTAGGGGCTTGTAAGTAAGCATTTCATTGTCAGGTCTACACCTGTTGTATTCGGCACATGTGACTAATGCAATTTGATTTGATTTGATTTGACTTCTGCTTCCACACTACCTCCTCCTCTTCCCCTTGACTTGGGCTCTTGGTGGCATTAGACATGCTTTTCGGACATGTTGCTCATTTGCCTTGAATGCATGCTGACACTACTGCTATGTACAAACCTTGTTCCACTCTCTCCTCCCCTGACCTTACTGGAAGTGATATACAGGCCGTGTTTCATGCAGTCGTTTTTTGCTGTAGCGCTAAGCATCTAAGAAGATTGCGCGATCATATTAATAGGGTTCCTGAGATGTTAAACAGACATTGAGTTCTTTTCAACAGGACTCCAATAAATGTTCTGAAATGTGGCCATTTCCTATTGCAGTGAGAAGCCTCTGAGAAGATGAGGCTTGATTTTTCTCCCAAAGAAGTGCTTCACTGTACAAGTGATGTTCTGATCGCTCCTGATGTCAATGAAGAAACAAACTTCTTCATCCTACAGAACATGATTCCATTGTCCTCAAAGCTCAGTGCTTTCAATACGGCCACTGGTATTTTGTTCACATCCACAGGCAAGTGTCAGTGTGACTACGCTTTACCATACCAATTAATTTCAAATATAATTTTTCTTGTTAGGCCTATACTTTATTGTATAGAGTTATGAAGTCACCTGAATTAATCATGCAGTGACTGCAATGAGAAGAGAGTGCTGGGTGGCGATCCACATTAGGTTCAGATTATCCATACTTCTCTGTTTCCTCTGACAATGCAGCATCGCAGTGCAACAGAGCTCTTACCCATTCCTTTTTCATCAATACTATGTCTTAACCTCTCTTGGGTACGTGAGACGTTAGCGTCGCACCTCTTCAACAGCCAGTGAAACTGCTGGGCGCCAAATTCAAATACAGAAATACTCATTATAAAAATTCAGAAAACAAAACATATTTTACATAGGTTTAAAGATTAACTTCTTGTGAATCCAACCACGGTGTCAGATTTAAAAAATGCTTTACGGCGAAAGCATACCTTACGATTATTTGAGAACATAGCCCAGCAGACAAATCATTACAAACAGTAACCAGCCAAGTAGAAGAGTTACACAAGTCAGAAATAGAGATACAATTAATCCCTTACCTTTGATGATCTTCATATGGTTGCACTCAGCAGACATTAATTTACTCAATACATTTTCCTTTTGTTCGATAAAGTCTCTTTATATCCAAAAACCTCAGTTTTGTTTGCACGTTTTCTTCAGTAATCCACAGGCTCAAACGCAGTCAAAACAGGCAGACAAAAAATCCAAATTGTATCCGTAAAGTTCATAGTAACATGTCAAACGATGTTTATATTCAATCCTCAGGTTGTTTTTAGCCTAAATAATCGATAATATTTCAACCGGACAATAACGTTGTCAATATAAAATGTAAACAAGAAAGGCACTCTCTTGGTCTCGCGCATGAAAAAGCTCTGTGACACTTTAGAGTCGACTCATTCAGACTGCTCTTACTTCCTCATTTTTCAGAATACAAGCCTGAAACAATTTCTAAAGACTGTTGACATCTAGTGGAAGGCATAGGAACTGCAATTTGAGTCCTAAGTCAATGGATACTGTAATGGCATTGAATAGAAAACTACAAAACCAACAAAAAAAAATTATCAGGTTTTCGCCTGCCAAATCAGTTCTGTTATACTCACAGACACTATTTTAACCGTTTTGGAAACTTTAGAGTGTTTTCTATCCAAATCTACCAGTTATATGCATATCATATCTTCTGGGCCCGAGAAGCAGGCTGTAACGGCTGTCTAATGCCTCCTCCTCGGATGAGGAGGAGTAAGGGTCGGACCAAAATGCAGCGTTGAATGTAGACATAATGAATTTATGAAATGAAAGACGAAACACGAAAACTCTTACAGAAACTACAAAACAACAAACGACGTAGACAGACCTGAACTTGAGAACTTACATATAGACACGAAGAACGCACGAACAGGAAAGACTAGCCAAACGAACGAACAAACGAAACAGTCCCGTGTGGTGCAACAGACACAGACACAGGAACAATCACCCACAAACAAACAGTGAGAACAGCCTACCTTAATATGGTTCTCAATCAGAGGAAACGTCAAACACCTGCCTCTAATTGAGAACCATATCAGGCAACACATTTAACCCCACATAGAAACACATAACATAGACTACCCACCCAGCTCACGTCCTGACCAACTAAACAAAGTTAAACAAAGGAAAATAAGGTCAGGAACGTGACAGTACCCCCCCCCCCCCAAGATGCGGACTCCGGCCGCATAACTGAACCTCAAGGGGAGGGTCTGGGTGGGCATCTGTCCACGGTGGCGGCTCCGGCTCCGGACGTGGTCCCCACCCCACCATAGTCAATCCCCGCTTCTGTAGCCTCCTCCAAATGGCCACCCTCCAAATTAACCCCACTGGATTAAGGGGCAGCACCGGACTAAGGGGCAGCACCGGACTGAGGGGCAGCACCGGACTGAGGGGCAGCTCCGGACTGAGGGGCAGCACCGGACTGAGGGGCAGCACCGGACTGAGGGGCAGCTCCGGACTGAGGGGCAGCTCCGGACTGAGGGGCAGCTCCGGACTGAGGGGCAGCACCGGACTGGCTGGCGGATCCTGGCTGGCTGGCTCTGGCGGATCCTGGCTGGCTGGCTCTGGCGGATCCTGGCTGGCTGGCTCTGGCGGATCCTGGCTGGCTGGCTCTGGCGGATCCTGGCTGGCTAGCTCTGGCAGATTCTGGCTGGCTGGCGGCTCTGGCGGATCCTGGCTGGCTGGCGGCTCTGGCGGATCCTGGCTGGCTGGCGGCTCTGGCGGATCCTGGCTGGCTGGCGGCTCTGGCGGATCCTGGCTGGCTGGCGGCTCTGGCTGCTCATGGCTGGCTGGCGGCTCTGGCTGCTCATGGCTGGCTGGCGGCTCTGGCTGCTCATGGCTGGCTGGCGGCTCTGGCTGCTCATGGCTGGCTGGCGGCTCTGGCTGCTCATGGCTGGCTGGCGGCTCTCGCTGCTCATGGTTGGCTGGCGGCTCTGGCTGCTCATGGCTGGCGGAAGGCTCTGGCTGCTCATGGCTGGCGGAAGGCTCTGGCTGCTCCTGTCTGGCGGAAGGCTCTGGCTGCTCCTGTCTGGCGGAAGGCTCTGGCTGCTCCTGTCTGGCGGAAGGCTCTGGCTGCTCCTGTCTGGCGGAAGGCTCTGGCTGCTCCTGTCTGGCGGAAGGCTCTGGCTGCTCCTGTCTGGCGGAAGGCTCTGGCTGCTCCTGTCTGGCGGAAGGCTCTGGCGGCTCCTGTCTGGCGGAAGGCTCTAGCGGCTCCTGTCTGGCGGACGGCTCTAGCGGCTCCTGTCTGGCGGACGGCTCTGAAGGCTCAGGACAGACGGGCGGCTTTGAAGGCTCAGTACAGACGGGCTGCTTTGAAGGCTCAGTACAGACGGGCAGTTCAGGCGGCAGACTCTGGCCGGCTGAGGCGCACTGTAGGCCTGGTGCGTGGTGCCGCAACTGGAGGTACCGGGCTAAGGACACGCACCTTCAGGCTAGTGCGGGGAGAAGGAACAGGGCATACTGGACCCTGGAGACGCACATTAGGCCTAGTGCGTGGTGCCGGAACTGGTGGTACCGGGCTGAGGACACGCACCTGAAGGCTAGTGCGGGGAGAAGGAACAGGGCATACTGGACCCTGGAGACGCACATTAGGCCTAGTGCGTGGTGCCGGAACTGGTGGTACCGGGCTGGGGACACGCATCTCAGGGCTAGTGCGGGGAGCAGCAACAGGACGCACAGGACTCTGGAGACTCACAGGAGGCTTGGTACGTGGTGTAGGCACTGGTGGTAATGGGCTGGAGACACGCACCACAGGGCTAGTGCGTGGAGGAGGAACAGGGCTCTGGAGACGCACAGGAAGCCTGGTGCGTGGTGTAAGCACTGGTGGTACTGGGCTGGGGCGGGGACGTGGCGCCGGATATACCGGACCATGCAGGCGTACTGGCTCCCTTGAGCACTGAGCCTGCCCAACCTTACCTGGTTGTATGCTCCCCGTAGCCCGACCAATGCGGGGAGGTGGAATAACCCGCACTGGGCTATGTAGGCGAACCGGGGACACCATGCGTAAGGCTGGTGCCATGTATGCCGGCCCGAGGAGACGCACTGGTGGCCAGATGCGTTGGGCCGGCTTCATGACATCCGGCTCAATACTCAATCTAGCCCTGCCAGTGCGGGGAGGTGGAATAACCCGCACCGGGCTATGCACACGTACAGGAGACATCGTGCGCTCTACCGCATAACAAGGTGTCTGCCCGTACTCTCGCTCTCCACGGTAAGATCGGGAAGTTGGCGCAGGTCTCCTACCTGTCTTCGCCACACTACCCTTTAGCCCCCCCCCCCCCCCCCCCAATAAATTTTTGGGCTTGACTAACAGGCTTCCTACAGCGTCGTCGTGCTGCCTCCATTCGCCGGTATCCCTCCTCACACTGCGCCAGAGAATCCCAGGCGGGCTCCGGCACTCTCCTAGGGTCGATCGCCCACCTGTCGATCTCCTCCCACGTAGTGTAGCCCAGATCCTTCCCCTGCTTCCGGGCTAGCTCCTCAAAACGCCGCCTCTTGCTCTCGCTGCCTCCAGCTCAGCTTTGGGGCGGCGATATTCTCCTGGCTGTGCCCATGGACCTTTACCGTCCAATATTTCCTCCCATGTCCATGAATCCTGCGATCGCTGTTGCTTTCTCCCACGCCGCTTGGTCCTTTGTTGGTGGGTGATTCTGTAACGGCTGTCTCATCCGAGGAGGAGTAAGGGTCGGACCAAAATGCAGCGTTGAATGTAGACATAATGAATTTATTAAAGAAAGACGAAACACGAAAACTCTTACACAAACTACAAAACAACAAACGACGTAGACAGACCTGAACTTGAGAACTTACATATAGACACGAAGAACGCACGAACAGGAAAGACTAGCCAAACGAATGAACAAACGAAACAGTCCCGTGTGGTGCAACAGACACAGGAACAATCACCCACAAACAAACAGTGAGAACAGCCTACCTTAATATGGTTCTCAATCAGAGGAAACTTCAAACACCTGCCTCTAATTGAGAACCATATCAGGCAACACATTTAACCCCACATAGAAACACATAACATAGACTACCCACCCAGCTCACGTCCTGACCAACTAAACAAAGTTAAACAAAGGAAAATAAGGTCAGGAACGTGACACAGGCAGTTTAATTTGGGCATGCTTTTCATCCAAAATTCCGAATGCTGCCCCCTACCCTAGAGAATTTAACTCTCTTTCAACATCAGTTTGCATTTAATGCAGAATAAACTCAAACCGAGCTCTTCGGGAGCCAGCTGTTTTATGTAACCACTTGGGAAAAGTCGCTGCTTTCCACTCTCATCCCGTGTCGACTGCCTAATATTCTGCAAAATGCTGACTTGCTGCCTTAGTAAACAAGTCATGGGCTAATGACTTATTGCACAATGACGCAAACGTGTATATTACAAGACTATGAAGCTCCAATTAAATTCAAGGCCTAACAAAAATCCGTTCTAAACATTGCTGTTGTTGCATCCCACCTTTATTTGTTCATTCAGTCAGTGGAAGCTAAGAAATAGTCAAAATCAGATTAATTCCTGGGTCTCAATAAAAATTATTGTACTAGTAATATGATTGTGCATCCATTCACATGAGCTGAATAGACAACCAAATCTCGAATCAAGTAGAAAGAGGGAAAAGGATGGGCCTTAAAAGATACAATCAACTCTTCATGCTTGAGCCGCTTCTTTTGTTTTTTATTTTATAGCCTTTCCTTTTCACTGAAGCAAAGCTCGCACAATGAGTATGTACTGTATAAGCTATGCAAATCTGTCAGTCAAGGGGAAAATAAAATCAGGTAAAGACATTGATTGCCGCTATCATCTTGAACTAAGAGACAAACAAACCAGAGCAAGCCGACATGACACTGTAATCTCATTATACAGGAAGTATTACATTTACATATAAATTAAGTTAAATAACGATTCCCTTTGATTTTGCATTACGATTACAGCATCTTATCAGTAAAAGAAGTTGCAGCGAAGCCACGTTGTTACAGCCTTCATATTTGGTCAGTGGAGGCATTATGCTGCTTAGGACATTGGATGGTGGCGCTTAAGAACAATTTGTGGGAGTTTTGACCTGTGTGTGTGTGAACCTATCAAACAATGTAAACTGAGTACCAGCCTTGCTGTTTGTATACAAACTGAACTAAATGTACCTCCACATCAAATATTTGGAGTATAATTTGTCATCAAATGATAAGTTGAGGTAACAAGAAGAGAAAAACAGTCATGGCATTATCAATGCTGTTTGGTGCTTGAAACATACTTTACAGTTTTCCTATTTCAAAAGAAACCCATAGAAACCAGTTCTAACCGGTGGCAACCATACCATCCCAAAGCCCATAGAGGCTTTTTATCCTCCGCAAACAGAACATTATGGATCCTCATTGAACTTTCTCTAAAGTCTTTATTCTTTAACGTCGCCCTCGCAAAAGCCCAGCTCTTGTCCTTTTTATCAAGGATGATGATAACTAGAGCCCCGGTTACGTACATAGTCACCCCGGGAGATCAATAACGGTAAGGGATCCTATTTCACAAACGATTCCGACTAAGAAGAAAGATGCGCAGGGGAGACACTCCCAGTCATTACGAGAGCCGTGGGCTACTGGAGACCCCCCTTAATGACTCTGAAAAGCAGCCATTTACAAAGGTGGCTATGAGACTGTCAGCACCCTCTCTCTCCTCTTTTTCTCCTATCTCTCCTCCTTCTTTCCCAATGCGGCTAGGGCTCCCAAGATGCCGCAGGCAGAAACACCAGGATGACGAATGGTTGTTTAAAGAGCATTTTAAAGAGGATTACTGTCTCTCGCCGTTGTGAGAAAGGAGAGAAGGAAAGCAGGAGAGAGGGAGAGCAGGAGAGTGAGAGCAGGAGAGAGGGGGAGCAGGAGAGAGGGCGAGAGAACTGAGCATTAGCGTTAGAGTTGATTTATTGGGTGCAGAAGTACATGAGGAAAACATCTACCTACACGAGCTAGCAAAGGGAGGGGAAAAAAACGACGATTTACTAAAGTCGCAACAAATCCCTCACAGTTTTAAGGTCAGCATGTGGCATATTTTGTGCGAAGCCTCTGACAGCAATTTTTCCCTCCCTCGTGTCATACAGATGAGTGTCTCGGCAGAATATCAACAGTTCCACAGGGTTGTTGTTTACTGTTTGTTGGCGTGGCATTTAATATTGATATTGATTATTGATTATTGTATTGATTATTGTTCAGACTGGGTGTATGGTCAGATAGAGGATCATACCCTCTCATATCATGTGCTTTGATGCATGTATGCTACATCAGTGTAGCAAAATGAAAAACGGGACTGACAGTGCCTTCAGAAAGTATTCACACCCCTCAACATTTTGTTGTGTTGCCCTGAATTTAAAATTGATTAAATTGAGATTGTGTCACTGGCCTACACACAATACCCCATAATGTCAAAGTGGAATTATGTTTTTCAGAATGTTTACAAATTAATAAAAAATGAAATGCTGAAATGTCTTGAGTAAATAAGTATTCAACCCCTTTGTTATGGCAAGCCTAAATAAGTTCAGGTGTAAATGTTTGCTTAAGTCACATAAAAAGTTGCATGGACTCACTCTGTGAAATAATAGTGTTTAACAATATTTTTTTATGACTACCTCATCTCTGTACCCTACACATACAATTATCTGTAAGGTCCCTCAGTCGAGCAGTGAATGTCAAACACAGATTCAATCACAAATACCAGGTTTTCCAATGCCTCGCAAAGAAGGGCACCTATTGGTAGATGGGTAAAAAAACAATGAATATCCGTTTGAGCATGGTGAAGTTATTAAGTACACTTTGGATGATGTATCAGTACACCCAGTCACTGGTGGGTGGCTGCATTATGGTATTGGTATGCTTGTGATCGGCAAGGACTATGGAGTTTTTTTAGGATAAAATGGAATAGAGCTAAGCATAGGCAAAGTCCTAGAGGAAAACCTGGCTCAGTCTGCTTTCCAACAGACACTGGGAGACCAATTAACCATTCAGCAGGACATAAAACACAAGGCCAAATCTACGCTGGAGTTGCTTACCACGATGACATTGAATGTTCCTGACTGGCCTTGTTACAGTTTTGACTTAAATCAACTTGAAAATCTATGGAAAGACTTGAAAATTGCTGTCTAGCTATGATCAACAACCAATTTGACAGAGCTTGAAGAATTTTTTATAGAATGTGCAAATATTGTACAATCCAGGTGTGCAAAGCTCTTAGACTTACTCAGAAAGACTCAAAGATGTAATCGCTGCCAAAAGGTGATTCTAAGATGTACTGACTCAGGGGTGTAAAAACCTATGTAAATGAGATTTCTGTACTTCATTTTCAATAAATTTTCAAAAATGTCTAAAAACATGTTTTCAACGTGTCATTTTGGGGCATTGTGTGTAGATGAGTGAGAGAAAAAACATGAATACATTTTGAATTCAGGCTGTAACAACAAAATGTGGAATAAGTCAAGGGGTAGGAATACTTTCTGAAGGCACTGTAGTTCCTGAAAGAACATAACATTTGGACAGAGCATGGCCATAACCCTATATTCAAATATATCTCTTTACCACAACTCAATATCTACTATAGGGTGCATGTATTTGCAAGCATTAGAAAATCTATCAGCATTCTATTACTATAAAGCTAATAATGAGTTGTTTCTCACCAAAATACTGAAAGCGTGTACTTGTTTTCACCTTTTTGAAAAACAAAACTCTGTACAAGGCCTTGTTCACAGCGGGATGGATATCCAGCACGTCACAGGCGACCCCCTTTACAATGCTAGCAGACACAAGCCTAAATATAGGCTTCTCATATGTGGGAAGCCCTCATCTACATGATAAATAGCAGGTCGGTCTTGTCATTAAATAGCCAGTCGTCCTGTTAGTGTGGTCGGCCTGCCCGGCACACCATGATGTTTTGATACTGATGGAGATGGTGCGGTCTCCAGGTCAGAAGTATCCAGTGTCTCCTAGCTGGGCCGTTCCAGTACCCACAGAATGGGGCGGAAAGAGTGTTCTTTTAACAAAAACAATGCCCTATAGACCGGAGACTGGGAGGGTAGGAAAAGTTCAGCAAATGTCGAAAACCAGACATTGTTTATTTATTTTTTACTTAATTTGGTCTATTTCCCCCCCTCAAGTCTGTTTGGGATGATGGCTCTATATGTGTTTCTTCTGTAGTCATGAAACCAAGAGACCTAGAGATTTGATAATGATGAAAGACTCACCCATGCAGACAGATGCCCAGATGTGGAAAGCCATACACCCCCCCCCCCCCCCCCCCCCCCCCTTTGTGCTAGTGTTCAAAGTACCATGCATCACTAGGTACAATACCATTCCCCATGAACATCTCCAGGCCGGATGTACAGATCAGTACGCAACCAGCCCTTTAATTCTCCCCCATGCCAGTATTTTCCCACGGTTTGCCTTTCCATGCTCTGGCTCACATCCTTGTCACAAACATGTATGATTCATCGCTCTTGGTGGTAAGAGCCACACCGGCAGTGTATGGAGGTAGTGGTGCAACACCACAGCACGCAGGCAGTCGAGGATGAAAAACACACTGCAGGTTATAGCGCACCAGAAGAACTGGATGACGTGCTACAGTGCAGTTTTTTTAAGACATCAAAAAATTGATATAATGGGTCCTATGACATTTATAATATACTGAACAAAAATATAAACGCAACATGCAACAATTTCAAAGGTTTTACTGAGTAACAGTTCATATGAGGAAATCAGTCAATTGAAATGAATTAATTAGGCCCTAATCTATGGATTTCACATGCCTGAATACAGATATGCGTCTGTTGGTCACAGATGACTTTACATGAAATGGGCCTCACAATGGGCCTCAGGACCTCGTCACGGTATTTCTGTGCATTCACATTGCCATCGATGAAATGCAATTGTGGTTCGTTGTCCGTAGCTTATTCCTGTCCATACCATAACGCCACCGCCACCATGGGGCACTCTGTTCACAACGTTGACATCAGCAAAACGCTCGCCCACACTACACCATACACGTGGTCTGCGGTTGAGGCCAGTTGGACATACTGCCAAATTCTCTAAAATGACGTTGGAGTCAGCTTATGGTAGAAATTAACATGCAATTCTCTAGCAACAGCTCTGGTGGACTTTCCTGCAGTCAGTATGCCAATTTCATGCTCCCTCAAAACTTGACACATCTGTGGCATTGTGTTGTGTGACAAAACTGTATGTTTTAGAGTGGCCTTTTATTGTCCCCAGCACAAGGTGCACCTGTGTAATGATCATGCTGTTTAATAGAGCTTATTGATATGCCACACCTGTCAGGTGGATGGATTATCTTGGCAAAGGAGAAAGGCTCACTAACAGGGATGTAAACACATTTCTGCACAAATTAAGGTTTTTGTGCGTATGGATGCCTTCTGTTTCTTTTTTTCTGTATTTATTTGTCTGTATATGTATGTATGTATGTATGTATGTATGTATGTATGTATGTATGTATGTATGTATGTATGTATGTATGTATGTATGTATGTATGTATGTATGTATGTATGTACGTACGTACGTATGTATGTATATTATTTTACTGCTCTAGGGATAAAATTATTGTTTGGATAACCTTATTTACTATTATGTATTGATTTTTACCTTACATTTTTTTTCACTCTTTATGTGATGCGCAATGCAGAGAACACCAGAAGAATAATTATAATTTGATTACCATAGTGAATTATTGTAATGTTTGTTCAAAATCAAAACAGATTTTATTGGTCACATACACATGGAGATGTTATGTTATTGCGAGTGCTTCTAGTTCCGACAGTGCAGCAATATCTAACAATTCCACAGCAACGACCTAATACACACAAATCTAAGTAAAGCAATGGAATAAAAAATAAACATATAAATATATGGATGAGCAATGACAGAGCGGCATGCAATAGATGGTATAAAATACAGTATATACACATATGAGATGAGTAATGCAAGATATGCAAACATTATTAAAGTGGCATTGTGATCCATTTATTAAATTGTCCAATGATTTCAAGTCTGTATGTAGGCAGCAGCCTCTCTGTGTTAGTGAAGGCTGTTTAACAGTCTGATGATCTGAGATATAAATGTTAATATGTCAATTATTCCCATAAGGAAAGGGTTGCCAATTGGCGATTTGACACAAAAATGTGATTTAATTCATTCGTTCATTCCAGCTCATGAAACATGGGACCAACACTTTACATGTTGTGTTTATTTTTGTTCAGTGTAAATGGGACCATGGCTTGTCATGCAGAGCACATTGTTAATAATATATGGTTAATGATATGTGCTTCAGCTGCTTTCAGCATCAGAGAATGTTTAGCTCCTAACTCTCTTTCTCAGATAACACTGAGCACCAGTGATTAAGGCTAGAATGAATTGCCCATGATTGGGCTGTGAGATGTAACAGGTTGAAATGTTTGTCTTTGCTCTGAATGAAGGAAAGAAGTAAGGAAACGTGTGGTTCTTCTTTGTGAGGTCAACATCAAATGTTTCTATCAAATGTTGGGTTATGGAAGTGGTCTGATATAGTCATGTATTTCTTATGTATTGCTGTTAACTGTATCCTTTGTCTAAACATGCATGGCATGTCCTTGTTTAGCATGGCATTCTAACCCTGGCATAAGTTATTCTGATTTTTAACCGTACCATCTCGATGTATGGAGATATGCTGGAAACCTAGGTGTGCTTGAGTGGTCCAAATTACCAATAATATTGAGCATTTACCAGGCTTTCTTCTTGTGTTGTTTGTTGGACATTGTCTACATAACACAACCTACTGTCGCCAATGGTGATATTTGCGTAGCTAAGATTTTAACATCATATTTCAGTTGCATGCAGTCTTTCTCTTTCCTGATACAGGAAATGACCTTAGGGCAAAGCTGGGTTTGATAAAACATGAGGTTGAATGAAAGACAAAAAGAAAGGAACAATGCTCAAAACAACCATTTGTCTAAACGTTGTATGCCAAGGTATTGTCTGCCAGACACAAAGAACTGCTGCAACAATAACAAATGGAGAAGAGAACAGCGAAAACGTGACATCACTCTGTTGAACACGGGTACCTCTCTGAACTATGGACTGTCAGGATGGACATTTGCCTCAATAAAAAGAATCGTCCTCTCACTGCCGACTGCGTTTATTATCAGCTAACTTAACATGTGTAAATATTTGCATGAACATAACAAGATTCAACAACTGAGACAAACCGAACAAGTTCCACAGACATGTGACTAACAGAAATTGAATAATGTGTCCCTGAACAAAGGGGGATCAAAATCAAAAGTAACAATCAGTATCTGGTTTGGCCACCAGCTGCATTAAGTACTGCAGTGCATCTCCTCCTCATGGACTGCACCAGATTTGCCAGTTCTTGCTATGAGATGTTACCCAACTCTTCCACCAAGGCACCTGCAAATTCCCGGACATTTCTGGGGGGAATGGCCCTAGCCCTCACCCTCCGATCCAACAGGTCCCAGACGTTTTCTTCATATCCATGTTTCTTTCAACCTGACTAAAATAAGTAATGGATTTATTGTGATGGTATATACTAAATTGATTTAATTTATGTAGTTACAAAGGCTTGTATGCATGGGGGCCTGGAGATGCTAAACCTGTTTATGTTAGTGGTCAACAATTTTTATTTTTTTATTTCACCTTTATTTAACCAGGTAGGCAAGTTGAGAACAAGTTCTCATTTACAATTGCGACCTGGCCAAGATAAAGCTGTTTGACACATACAACAACACAGAGTTACACATGGAGTAAAACAAACATACAGTCAATAATACAGTAGAAAAATAAGTCTATATACAATGTGAGCAAGTGAGGTGAGATAAGGGAGGTAAAGGCAAAAAAGGCCATGGTGGCGAAGTAAATACAATATAGCAAGTAAAACACTCGAATGGTAGATTTGCAGTGGAAGAATGTGCAAAGTAGAGATAGAAATAATGGGGTGCAAAGGAGCTAAACTACCATGAGAACAGCAGACTTTTGCATGACAATAATCAACTAACAAAGTTTCGTGACCCCCACAGCACAATATCTCCTTCTGACACTTTAAATTACACCAAACCAAGTAACTGAGATAAACACAATGGAATATGTGTAGGATATCAAGATGATGTCGATACTGGACGCATGCTTTTGTATACTCTCTTTCGTTTGGTTCCCACATTGTCTTTTTGAATCGGCAGGGCACTGTATGATTCATCCACTGCGGTCGGTACATCGTCGAAAACCTTGCCATTTTTACTTCAATTCAGGCTATAATGATTCACAGGCAGGTTCCAATGCAACACTTTGCAGGCAACCTTCATAGCCTACACCCTGGGGTGGGAGGGCGGCTTGTGTTCCATTGACACAATATTTCAGACAAACAACAATGGCTGCCCACACAAACCACATGGCACAGGAACATAGCTTCGAGCTTCAGCCTTGTGTTGATTTGTGTCTCATGTATCTAAAACATAGTTGTGTGAGGTCACAGGTTTTCGTAAAATATATAGCACTATGCAACGTATCCCAACTTGAGATACTTGTATAGATGCCCTTGGAAGATTTGCCTGGAACATTTAGTTACATTTAGATCTATAACATGGCACATGTTCACATACTGCAGATAGAACCCCTGTAAATACATACACCTTAATAGTTTGATATCAAGAAATGTCTACTTGAAATCTTTTGGACATATAGAGCAATCTTGAGGGAATCCTACTTGAGTCAGAAAAGGATATTCTTAAGATATACAAAAGCTCTCAGAGAGCCTATCCAAATGATCTCTTAGTTTATATTTTTTTCTATTGGAACCAATACTTAAAAATGACTGATATTGGCACAATATGGAGGGAACATAAGTTATGTTCTAATGAAATTACAGTTAACGAAAATGTACGCTTAAATCCAGTATAAGCTAATGTATAGAATTTATTACATGAGACAACATTAACATTCTACAGCACAACGGCATGTCTTAAGTGTAAAACTAACAATGACTCAATAATCCATGCCTTCTGGGAATGCTTTGAAGTCCAACAGTTATGGGTAGAGTTAGAAAGCTGTCTGTCAGAAGTATTTCAATGTAAATATACTTCTAATCTGTCTGTCTGCATATTTCAAGACATGGCATATGTGGGTACAGTGAGATACCCGATGGGTTGGACGATACTTTTCTTATAAATCATCTTGAAAAAACGTATTCTTAACTGGAAATGAACCAATCCTCCATCTTTAACAGAATAGAAAAGTCAAATGCTTTATTATCTAAAATGGTGAAAGTGAGTGGGTGACTGAGAGAAACAAAACGCGGTGTGTGTATATGTATTCACCCACTTTGCTATGAAGCCCCTAAATAAGATCTGGTGCAACCAATTACCATCAGAAGTCACAAAATGTGTTAAATAAAGTCCACCTGTGTGCAATCTAATTGTCACATGATCTGTCACATGATCTCAGTATATATACACCTGTTCTGAAAGGCCAAAGAGTCTGCAACACCACTAAGCAAGGGGCACCACCAAGCAAGCAGCACCATGAAGACCAAGGAGCTCTCCAAACAGGTCAGGGACAAAGTTGAGGATAAGTACAGATCAGGATTGGGCTATAAAAAAATATCTGAAACTTTGAACATCCCACAGAGCACCATTAAATCCATTATTAAAAAATGGAAAGAATATGGCACCATAACAAACCTCCCAAGAGAGGGCCGCCCACCAAAACTCAGTGACCAGACAAGGAGGGCATTAACCAGAGAGGCAACAAACAGACCAAAGTTGACACTGAAGGAGATGCAAAGCTCCACAGCGGAGATTGGAGTATATGTCCATAGGACCACTTTAAGCCGTACACTCCACAGAGCTGGGCTTTACAGAAGAGTGGCCAGAAAAAATGCCATTGCTTAACTTCTTATGGCTGAAGGGGCAGTATTGAGTAGCTTGGATGAAAGGTGCACAGAGGTGCCCAGAGTAAACTGCCTCCTACTCAGTCCCAGATGCTAATATATGCATATTATTAGTAGTATTGGATAGAAAACACTCTGAAGGTTCTAAAACTGTTTGAATTATGTCTGAGTATAACAGAACTCATATGGCAGGCGAAAACCTGAGAAAAATCCAACCAGGAAGTGGGAAATCTGAGGTTTGTAGTTTTTGAAAGCTTGGCTTATCGAATACACAGTGTCTATGGGGTCATTGTGCACTTCCTAAAGCTTCCACTAGATGTCAACCGTCTTTAGAAACTTGTTTGAGGCTTCTACTGTAAAGGAGGGGTCTTTGAGTGAGTGGTCTGGCAGAGTGCCACAAACTCTGACGCTCGTTCACGTGAGTGGTAGCTCTCGTTCCATGGCTTTTCTACAGACAAAGGATTTCTCCGGTTGTAACATTATTGAAGATTTATGTTAAAAACATCCTAAAGATTGATTCTATACATTGTTTGAAATGTTTCTACGGTCTGTAACGGAACTTTTGGACTTTGTCTGGATGTAGTGCTCACGCCTCATGAAGATGGATTACTGGGCTGAACGCGCTAACAACAAGGAGGAATTTGGACATAAATTATGAACTTATCGAAAATATCAAACATTTATTGTCTAACTGGGATTCCTGGGAGTGCATTCTGAAGAAGATCATCAAAGGTAAGTGAATATTTATAATGCTATTTTTGACTAATGTTGACTCCAACATGGCGGATATTTCTTTGGCTGATTTTGTCGTCTGAGCTCTGTACTCAGATTATTGCATGATGTGCTTTTTCCATAAAGTTTTTTTGAAATCTGACACAGCGGTTGCATTAACCTCTGATGCAAGAGAGAAAGAGACAAGAAAGTAGTCAAGACGACTAGCTTAATTAAGTCTCCGCAATGTATATCTCACTAGGTCGGGTTTTTTAGTCTCCAAATATCCACTATTTCTAATGTGTCCATAATATTTGTTATTTCCTGAAGGGCACGGTGATAATAGTTTGTAGAGTGATTACCTTTACGGTCCATTGAGGTACTTAACATTGTGTTATAGTCTCCTACCATAATGATTAGATCATTTGTTGCCTGTAAGTTCAATAAATTGGTATAAATGTTTTTGAAGAAGTGTGGATCATCCTGATTTGGACCATATAGATTAATGAGCCAAATCTCTTTTTCATCTACTTTCATATTCAAAAGGATCCACCTTCCTTGAGAATCATTCCTGATTATTTGCACATTCAGATCGAAATGTTAGTTCATTAATATCATCACACCCTTTGAGTTCCTTTGTCCATGACAGAAAATTATTGCACCACCTCATTCCTTTTCCCACGCAACTTCATCAGGATGTAGAGTGATTTTCCTGTAAACAGTATATGTTATATTCCTTTTCTTTTAGCCACGTAAAGACTGATCTTCTTTTTTCATAATCTGCCAAACCGTTACAATTATAACTAGCTACACTTATTTCACCCCTTACCATAACTAGATACTATTCTCAGGCTAAATTGACCATAATTAGTGCTTGAAAAGTTACTGCCATCAGAGGTATTATGAAAAAACTAGAGTTTTCAAATGTCTAATATTTAGAATTCAAGAAATAGGTTCTAGCAATATTTGTTTTATTCCCTTGCCTGTTTGCCTGTGAGCCAATGCCACAGATGTTAGAAAATCGAGACAAATGATGTGTGTAACAAATCTGAGTAGGTTGATGTGTATGATATTGGATATGATATAATGAAAGTGTGTATGATGTCTGTATAAGAGTAAGACTATAATGTGTGATGTCCAAATAAATAATAACTCTGCCAATTTGCATGTTTAAGTGTATGTGTGCGTATAGCCTTAATATTCATAATTGTAATCCATATCGTATCACCATCATAGTTGCATCATAATTACCTTTAACATAATTGAAAAACACATCCCAGCATTTCCATAGCAATTGACGTTTCACATGGTCATGAAGAGACCTTGCATTACTCTAGAGACGGCTTCACTACAGTACAAATGTATTCAGTACAATATGTTATTATTCCCCAATCCCCCTATTTTGATATCTTCCCTTTGCTTGTTGTAAACATATATAAACTTGTAGACAAATACAGAAAAAAGAAAGACAAACAATAAACACATTAAATTATAAAACAGTTGTCGACAATAGAGAGAGGGAGAAGAGAGCGAGATCGTGTGTGTGTGTATGTATAAGACCGTATGTGTAAGCAAGCATGTAGTTGAGTACGTGTGTGTTCACATCCACTTCATAATGTTCAGATATTTTAAACAGTTCCCATACCTTCTTTTTTCTCGTAACCTGAAGTCCCTGTAGAATTTAGTACAGCCACGGTGTTATGGAGCTGTCTCGGAATAGCTGTCCATCTATAAAGAGTTTGTCCACAATGATAAAGGCACGCCTACCATCCATCCTTTGTTGTCTTTGTACCGGATACAGTCTCTTACGACGTTCGTTTATCTACTTTGGAAATTGGTCATTGAGGCCGAATTTGGTCCCTTTAAGCTCCCTTCCTCTGCTTTTGATCAGCTCCTTTAGTTGGTAGTGTTCAAATTTTGCGATGATCGGTCGGGGACCCTTGGTCTTGTCGCTCCAAGTCTGTGTACTCGGTGGAAAGCCACCTTGTGTTTCAGTCTCTATAGGAAGTTTCAATGCGGATTTCATTAATTCTCTGATCGCGCCCTCTGGATTATTGGATGCGTCCTCAGGAATACCAGAAGAAAATTGATTTTCACTCATGCTACGACATAGCGTCTCCTTCATCACCCTGTTTTCCCTGAGTAGACAATCCATGTTGGAATCGTGTATCTTTACCTTGGCTGTGAGTGTCTTGTTTTCTCTTTGGAGCTTGAGAATTTCACTAAGGCTGAACTCCAAACTCCCCCTCAGCCCTGCTACCTCCTCACACAACTTTTCCATTGTTGCATGGATTAAAGCCAGAGCACTAGCCTCTACCTCAATGGTAAGTAAATCATCCGTGTCTGTAGATTAATCTGTTTTCCTTTTTTTTGTCGGGTTAAAGTTATTTTGTGAGGTGGTCGGATCTTTCCACGAAGGAGTATGTTGTTCCTCCATAGCGTAAAGCTGTTGGTATTCATCGATTTCCCTCAGGATCTGCTTGGTATCCAGATTGGCTCTATACTGCAACCAGTTGTTTTATGAAAAGATAACAATGAGTCTTTCCCATGATGACGACAGGTGTCTGTAGTACAGCTAGCTAGCAATCGCGGAATCCACGCAAAAAAAAGGAACACAGACTTGCAGTCCCAGCCGTAAAGGCTAACCGCGTTGTGGAATCCTTAGTAACAAAACTTTAGTTCGGATTCAAATTGATTTAATGAAAAAGTGAAAAAGCCACCCCCATGCTTCACGTTGGGATGGTGTTCTTTGGCTTGCAAGCCTCCCCCTTTTTCCTCAAAACATAACGATGGTCATTATAGCCAAACAGTTCTATTTTTGTTTCATCAGACCAGAGGACATTTCTCCAAAAGTATGATCTTTGTCCCCATGTGCAGTTGCAAACCATTGTCTGGCTTTTTTAAGGCGGTTTTGTAGCAGTGACTTCTTCCTTGCGGAGCGGCCTTTCAGGTTATGTCGTTATAGGACTCATTTTACTGTGGATATAGATACTTTTTCATCCAGCATCTTCACAAGGTCATTTGCTGTTGTTCTGGGATTGATTTGCACTTTTTGCACCAAAATCCGTTCAACTCTAGGAGACAGAACACGTCTCCTTCCTGAGTGGTATGACGGCTGCGTGGTCCCATGGTGTTTATACTTGCGTACTATTGTTTGTACAGATGAACGTGGTACCTTCAGGCGTTTGGAAATTGCTCCCAAGGATGAACCAGATTTGTGGAGGTCTACACTTTTTTTCTGAGGTCTTGGCTGAATTCTTTTGATTTTCCCATGATGTCAAGCAAAGAGGCACTGAGTTTGAAGGTAGGCCTTGAAATACATCCACAGGTACACCTCCAATTGACTCAAATGATGTCAATTAGCCAGAAGCTTCTAAAATTATCAGAAGCTTCTAAAGCCATGACATCATTTTCTGAAATTTTCCAAGCTGTTTAAAGTCAGTCAACTTAGTGTATGTACGTCTGACCCACTGGAATTGTGATACAGTGAAATAATCTGTCTGTAAACAGTTGTTGGAAAAATTACTTGTGTCATGCACAAAGTAGATGTCCTAACAGACTTGCCAAAACTATAGTTTGTTAACAAGAAATTTGTGGAGTGGTTGAAAAATGAGTTATAATGACTCCAACCTAAGTGTATGTAAACTTCCGACTTCAACTGTATATATATATATACTAACTGATACAAACATTATATGAAATATAAATACAATAATAATAATTTTGTATTATTATTTTTCATATAATGTTTGTATCAGTTAGTATATTTGAGTTTAACCATACTATTTGTTCTGTCCTTTCTGGTGGATTAAACTGAAATTACAACCATCTTTCTATGGCTCGTTTTAAAAATAGCAATATTTTGGAGATTGTTTCATTTTCAAATAACCAATATTCTCATGTGTCAATTGGACCATTTTCCTGTCCTGCTAAGTATTCAAAATGTAATGAGTACTTTTTGATGTCAGGGAAAAAAGTACAATATTTTCTTTAGGAATGTATTGAAGTAAAAGTTATCAAAAATATAAAAAGTAAAGTATAGATACACCCCCCCCCCCCCAAAACTATTTGTATTTTTACTTAAGTACTTTCCGCCACTGCATGAAGGTAGGGAGGGGCAGTTTCTCTTAATGCTTCGTCGGAAAGTACCATGGTCTTGTAGTAGATGCAAGCTTCGACTGAAAGCTAGTGGACTGTGTGGATGAGCGGGGTAACATAGTTGAAAACCAGGTGGGCTGCAGAATTCAGGATAATTTGCAGGGGTTTGATGGCACAAGCGGGAAGCCCAGCCAACAGCGAGTTGCGGTAGTCCAGACAGGAGATAACAAATGCCTGGATTAGGAGCTGTGCGGCTTCATGTGTGAGGGAGGGTCGTACTCTATGGATGTTGTAGAGCATGAACCTGCAGATCTTGGAGAATGAGAACAGAGGAGAGAGAGAGGCAGCTTTGGCAGTGTGGAAAGCCTCTGACACAGAAAAGAGCAATCTCGGTTGAGTGACCCATTTTGAAGCCTGACCGGTTAGGGTCAAGAAGATTGTTCTGAGTGAGATAACAAGAAAGTTGGTCAGCGACAGCACGCTCAAGTGTTTTGGAAAGAAAAAGAAAGAAGGGATACAGGTCTACAGTTTGACAGATGAGTCAAGTGTTGGTTTCTTGAGGAGGGGAGCAACTTGGGGCATTTTGAAGTCAGGGATGCGTTGATGAGCCAGTGATCAAGGATGAGTTGATGAGGGACATGAGGAATGGGAGAAGGTCTCCAGAGATGGTCTAGAGAATGGAGGAGGGGATGGGGTCGAGTGGGTAGGTTGTCGGGCAGCCAGACCTCACTAGTTGCAGAATTTCATCTGGAGAGAGTGGGATCAGTGAACTCAATAGGCTGAGTGGATGAGGAGTGGATGTCGTCAACCTTCTTTTCAAATTGGTTGACAAAGTTGTCCGCAGTGAGGGTGGAGGGAGGGGGTAGAGGATTAACCTCTTGAGCCTATGGGGGGGTGCTATTTCGATCTTGGAAAAATTGGTCTCCAAATTAAACTGCCTAGTACTCAATTCTTGCTCGTACAAAATGCATATTATTATTATTATTGGATAGAAAACACTCTCTAGTTTCTATAACCGTTGGAATTATGTCTCTGAGTGGAACAGAACTCATTCTACAGCACTTTTCCTGACGGAGTGAGATTTCAGAAATCTTGGCCTCTGGTCCCAGGTCAGTTTTAAGGTCCCTGTGAATGCTATGGGGATACAAACACTGCCTACGCCTTCCTCTAGATGTCAGTAAGTGGTGACAATTTGAATGGAGTCGATTGCGCAATCTGGGACTTTATAAAAGGGCAAAGAACGGAAGTACCTTTCTTTTGTTCCCTGCGCTTGACGCACGATGGACGTCGGACTGGCCTCCTTCCAAGCTTTGGTTTAGCCACTTCTATATCCCCGGTCATATTTTTATTCGTTATAGGTGTTAAAGACATCATAAGGTAGTTAATTTAAACCGTTTTATAGCAATTTATATCCGTTTAGTGCGATTTTGAGGCATTTCTTTGTGACGCACTTTGAAGAGTTGGACACTTTTCCAGTACATGCCGAACGTTAGTGGCCATTTCGACAGGACAAGAGGACATCTTTCGACCAAAAGACGATTAGACCGGAGAAAGGATACATTGCCCAAGATTCTGATGGAAGATCAGCTCATAGTAAGAACTATTTATGATGATAAATCGTTGTTGTGTTGAAAAATGTTAAACGCATATATCGCCATTTTTTTTTGTGTAGCTTCGCTTTGGCGCACCCTGTATTGCACAGTAAGGATAATTTTAGAAATGTAATTCAGCGATTGCATTAAGAACTAATTTGTCTTTCAATTGCTGTCCAACTTGTATTTTTTTAGTCAAGTTTATGAATAGTTTTTGATAAAAATAGGTGTCTTTCCAAGATGGCGCCGGGCAGATTGCTTGAGTAGTTGGACACTATTTCCATTGTGTAAGCACGATTTGTGCCGCTAAATATGCACATTTTCGATCAAACTCTATATGGATTGTGTAATATGATGTTACAGGAGTGTCATCGGAAGAATTCTGAGAAGGTTAGTGAAAAAATTAATATATTTTGGTGATGATAACACTATCGCTCTTTTTGCCTTGAATCAATGCTCGGGTAACGTTTGCACATGTGGTATGCTAATATAACGATTTATTGTGTTTTCGCTGTAAAACACTTAGAAAATCTGAAATATTGTCTGAATTCACAAGATCTGTGTCTTTCCATTGCTGTGCGCTGTGTATTTTTAAGAAATGTTTTATGATGAGTAAATTGGTAATACACGTTGCTCTCTGTATTTATTCTAGTCGAGTTGTGATGGTGGGTGCAATTGTAAACTATGATTTCTACCTGAAATATGCACATTTTTCTAACAAAACCTATCCTATACAATAAATATGTTATCAGACTGTCATCTGATGAGGTTTTTTCTTGGTTAGTGGCTATCAATATCTTTATTTGGCCGAATTGGTGATAGCTACTGGTGGAGAGAAAAAATGGTGGACAAAGAAAAATGGTGTCTTTTGCTAACGTGGTTAGCTAATAGATTTACATATTGTGTCTTCCCTGTAAAACATTTTACAAATCAGAAATGATTGCTGGATTCACAAGAAGTGGATCTTTCATCTGGTGTCTTGGACTTGTGATTGAATGATATTTAGATGCTAGTATTTACTTGTGACGCTATGCTAGCTATGCTATTCAGCTTTTTTACTGGTGGGGGGGTGGGGGGTGCTCCCGGATCCGGGTTTCTGAGGCGGTAGAAGTTAAGGAGGGAGGAGAAGGTGTAAAATTGTTTTATAGGGTTAGAGGCAGAAGATTGAAAATTAGAGTGATAGAAAGTGGTTTTAGCAGCGGATATAGCGGAAGAGAAGGTAGAGAGGAGGGAGTGAAAGGATGAGTCCTCCGGAAGTTAAGTTTTCCTTAATTTTCACTCAGATGCCCGCAACCTTGTTCTGGAAGCTCGCAATGAGTCACTCATCCAAGGAGTAGGAGAGGACGGCCGAGCCAGCCGGGAGGAAAGGGGGGAGTGCAAGTCATAGGATGCAGAAAGGGAGGAGAGTGCCTTTTACTGAGTAGTGGTTTCCGTCTGGCACACTACCATAAAGGCCTGAATGGTAGAGTGCTGCAGAGATGGTTGTTCTTCTGGAAAGTTCTCCCATCTCCACAGAGGAACTCTGGAGCTTAGTCAGAGTGACCATCGGGTTCTTGTTCACCTCCCTGACCAAGGCCCTTCTCCCCGATTTCTCAGTTTGGCAGGGCAGTCAGCTCTAGGAAGAGTCTTGCTGGTTCCAAACTTCTTCCATTTAAGAATGGAGGCCACTGTGTTCTTGGGGACCTTCAATGCTATATAAATGTTTTGGTACCCTTCCCAAGAACACTTGATGAGCAGAGACCAAATATCTCCCAGCCATTTTAGGGATGTGGCAATCCGCTGGAATAGAGTAAAATATACATCTACCTCCTGCGCTCGAGCTCTAATTTCAGTTCAAGCTTTAATTTTTGTTGCTCGAACTTTGCCTTTAGTTCGAACTCCCTTAGTTGCACGTCTACGAGATGTACTCTACCACCCATAGGACCCTTTTTATTAACATCCCTCTCCTGAAGGATTTCATCCTTCAGGGCAGTACTGATTAACTCTTCGACTACTGCTTTTGGATTGGCAGACGTCACCTTGATGTCATAATGCTTTGCAATGACAAGCAGATTCACCTTTGTAAATTTATCTAGCATCTCCTATGTACGGTTTTCCATAAATCAAATGTATTTGTCACATACACATGGTTAGCAGATGTTAACGCGAGAAATGCTTGTGCTTCTAGTTCCAACCATGCAGTAATATCTAACAAGTAACATAACCTAACATTTTCACAACAACTACCGTATACACACAAGAGTAAAGGAATGAATAAGAATATGTACATAAGAATATATGAATGAGCGATGGCCGAACGGCATAGGCAAGATGCAATAGATGGTATAGAGTACAGTATTTACATATGAGATCATTAATGTAGGGTATGAAAACATTATATAAAGTGGCATTGTTTAAAGTGGCTAGTGATACATTACATCAAGATGGCAAGATGCAGTAGATGGTATAGAGTTTAGTATATACATTTGAGATGAGTAATGTAGGGTATGAAAACATTATATAAAGTGGCTAGTGATAAATTGATTACGTACATTTTTCCATTATTAAAGTGGCTAGAGTTGAGTCAGTATGTTGGCAGCAGCCAACTAAAAGTCCATGGCTCTAATTTTATAAGCTTGTGTGTTTATCCAACTTCCAAAATGATCCCACCAATCTTACAACCCCCCAGGGTGGATGCCAGTGACAGAAACTCTACCACAAAAGTGTATTCTGAACACTAAAATATCTGGGCACAGCAGAGCTTCAGAGTTGGTGATTAGAGCGACTACCATACTCATGGAAAACAAGATCCCGGACTAGCCCCATTTTGTTACGTTCCCCAGCAAGAAAACCAAAAATGTTGTTCAAACAAAATGGGGAAACTAAAAAAGAGTCACTGACAACAACCAAAACGAAACAGGTGAGTTTTAGGAGTGGTTCTGAAAGACACTCATGGGGGTGTCCACTGAAAGTTGACTAGCAACAACAACTGGGACCTAAAAGACACCCACCATGAGTGCCCACTAAATTTTCCCAAGTAAAAAAAAAGAAAAACCCACTCCAAACTTAAAGGCAGGAAGCAAACCAAAAAATTGAGAAACAAAAAAAGGGATGATCAGACAAAGGAATGTTATTCTAGAAATCAAATAGGGAGAGGCAACTAAAGGTGTTGACCCTCCACATCTTTTAACTTCTTATGGCTGGGGGCAGTATTGAGTAGCTTGGATGAATAAGGTGCCCAGTGTAAACTGCCTGCTACTCAGTCCCAGAAGCTAAGATCTGCATAGTATTAGTACATTTGGATAGAAAACACTCTGAAGTTTCTAAAACTGTTTGAATGATGTCTGTGAGTATAACATAACTCATATGGCAGGCAAAAACCTGAGAAAACAATCCAACCAGGTAGTGGGAAATCTGAGGTTTGTAGGTTTTCAAGTCTTTGCCTATCCAATATACAGTGTCTATGGGGTCATATTGCACTTCCTAAGGCTTCCACTAGATGTCAACAGTCTTTAGAACCTTGTTTCATGCTTCTACTGTGAAGGGGGAGAGAATAAGAGCTGATTGACTAAGAGGTCTGGCAGAATGCCATGAGCTCAGTCAGGCGTGTGCCCGTGAGTGGTAGCTGCATTCCTTTTCCTTTCTAAATACAAAGGAATTCTCTGGCTGAAACATTATTGAAGATTTATGTTAAAAACATCCTAAAGATTGATTCTATACATCGTTTGACATGTTTCTACGAACTGTAATGGAACTTTTTGACTCTTCGTCTGGCCTGCGCCTCGTGAATTTGGATTTGTGAACTAAACGCGCGAACAAAAAGGAGGTATTTGGACATAAATTATGGACTTTATCGAACAAAACAAACATTTATTGTGGAACTGGGATTCCTCGGAGTGCATTCTGATGAAGATCATTAAAGGTAAGTGAATATTTATAATGCTATTTCTGACTTCTGTTGACTCCACAACATGGCGGGTATCTGTATGGCTTGTTTTGGTCTCTGAGCGCTGTACTCAGATTATTGCATGGTGTGCTTTTTCCTTAAAGCTTTTTTGAAATCTGACACAGCGGTTGCATTAAAGAGAAGTTTATCTATATTTCCATGCATGACACTTGCATTCTTTATCAATGTTTATTATGAGTATTTCTGTAAATTGATGTGGCTCTCTGCAAAATCCCCAGATGTTTTGGAAGCATAACATTACTGAACATAACTCGCCAATGGAAACTGAGAATTTTGGATATAAATATGAACTTTATCGAACAAAACATACATGTATTGTGTAACATGAAGTCCTATGAGTGTCATCTGATGAAGATCATCAAAGGTTAGTGATTCATTTTATCTCTATTTCTGCTTTTTGTGACTCCTCTCTTTGGCTGGAAAAATGGCTGTCTTTTTCTGTGACTAGGTTCTGACCTAACATAATCGCATGGTATGCTTTTGTCGTAAAGCCTTTTTGAAATCGGACACTGTGGTGGGATTAACAACAAGTGTATCTTTAAAATGGTGTATAATACTTGTATGTTTGAGGAATTTTAACTATGAGATTTCTGTTTGAATTTGGCGCCCTGCACATTCAATGGCTGTTGTCATATCGATCCCGTTAACGGGATTTCAGCCGTAAGAAGTTTTTAAGACAATTGGAGCACTGGATCCGCCACTCTTAAATATCACTTGGGCAAGCACAGGTGAAACACATTCCAACTAACAAGATGAACATGCTGCCTAACGAGGAGACACCAATCGGTACGCTCTACAGTAAGTGCCAACGTGCTGGGGCGGCAGGTAGCCTAGTGGTTAGAGCGTTGGACTAGTAACCAGAAGGTTGCAAGAACAAATCCCAGAGCTGACAAGGTAAAAATCTGTCATTCTGCCCCTGGACAAGGCAGTTAACCCACTGTTCCTAGGCTGTCATTGAAAATAAGAATTTGTTCTTAACTGACTTGCCTAGTTAAAATATAAAAATTTAAATATGTGCTAAAAGTCCAACCTCAAATCATAAATGGAAGAAAAAAAACTCTTACAGGCATTCATGTTAAGAGTGCCATATGGAGGGAATTTACAGAATTTAATATAGGCTGCAAAAATAGGCTAGTGTGACAGTGTTGCGTTAGGAGGTAGGTGAAGGAGTCAGGCGCAGGAGAGCAGAGATGTCTGAGATGCGTACTTTTAAAGGCAAGTCCACCAAATACAGGTATGGCACAATACAAAAGTAAAACGCCCTTGACAACAGAGACACCCGTTACTCACGCAAGGAGGAACAAACAAAGCTCCTAAATAACACACTCTTATTAAATGCGTGAAACAAAAAAATGGGCACAACCTCATCGAGCTACATCACAAATAAAATAATCCCGCACAAACCTAGGAAGGCAACAGGATAAATATATACACACAGAAATTAAGGCAAATTAAACCAGGTGTGAAAGAACCAAAGACAAAACAAACAGAAAAGAAAAAAAGGATAGGTGATGGCTAGTAGGCCTGCACACCGACCGCTGAGCGCAGCCCGAACAGGGAGAGGAACTACCTTTGGTGGAAGTCATGACAGCTACATTTGTTTAGTAGGCTACTCAAACTTTTACCAGCCGCACCGGTTAAAACTTTATATGACCTGCTTATGGTCTAATTAACAAAAGACTTAATTGAGTAAATTCAAAGTTAATTATTACATTAATTATCAAAAACAAGTATGCCTACCTGCTTGCACTTTGTGCAGGCTGGGTATCCATCTACCAAGTTTTTGTTCTGGTAAACTATGGATTTCACACACGCAGCACTAGTTTACACAATGGTGTTGTAGCCTATTCCCTTATCATAACCTTCCTTTTTATTTCTCCGGTTAGGCCTACCTTAGCCAATTTCGCCTGAAGTAGGCTATCCAGGGAAATTAAACTTGGCAACATGTTGTATTCTCATAAGAGGGAACATAAGACAGAGAGGGAACATAAGCTCTGTGAATTGACAAATGTGTCTTTAGCACCACACAAATAATGGACAGTTCCCGGCTCCAAACACTCGGAATGTGTGCGTGGCTGGTAGCCTTCTGTCTGCCTCAGCGCTCATAGAATGGAATTCGCAACACAAACAGCTCCTAGGTTTTTAAAAAGTGTATTATCTTGATTTTTTTTTTAATTATTCCACGCTCCAGCTGATTTTTTTTGGGGGGGTGAGGCGCTCACCAGGCTAAACTGGGTATCCGACCCCATGCAGGACTGTACTAATGATTAGCTCAATAGGGTAAATGCAGATAGGCAACCCCATGCTTTAGCCTATTTATTTCTAGCCACTATGCTGCATCAGTTGGGCTACAGGTGATAATGCTAATTGATAATATAGACCATGCATAGGTGTAATTTTAACAAACAATTTTACCAATATGTTATTTGGCTCATATCTGGAGGTGGAAATTACTTTTTAGTTTTATATTTTCATTCATTTTGGAGTCGAATGTCATCTTAAAAAGTTACCAGAACTGAGCTTTTCAGTCCTTCTTCATAAAAATCCCATACTGGTAAGAAATAAAATCTACTTTCACCTCTGCATATAGTAGTGCAAATGTGGTAAGGAATTAACAGGTTTTGAGAATTCATGACAGTACTAACATTAACATCCTCTCATCGCCGACAGCCCCAGGGAGAGCCAGCCATGCGTATTCTATTAACAGAAGGTGTGCCCAAGTCTCAGCCTTCGAATCAAACACATCCCCAAACTGTTTGCTTAAGCCTGGAAGAGGGGGTGGTGGGAGAGAGGGGGAGACGGGGAGAGAAAGAAGGGGGGTGCAAGAAGAGAGAGAGAGGTGGAGAGAGAGAGATGGAGCGGAAGAGTAAGACCGAGAGAGACCAGAGGAAAAGAGAAAGGGAAAGAGAGTGAAAGAAGAAAATGTCACTTTTTTTACTGGATCAGAGGCCTGGTAGGGACAGCACCCGCGATTGAGACAACAGGGCCACTTCTTTACGGACATCTGTGTAAACTGCCATTCTGCCTTTAGGGTGCTTAGTACTGGATCTTTCATCAGGCAGATCCATAAAACTGCCTTGCTCCCAGGCACTAAGCCTGACAACCGACTCAGCGGTGGCAGCACTTTCTGTAGTTCTCTGCCTGCCTGCCTAGGGGATCAGAAGCACCGGGAGCCGTTTAGTTGAAGAATTACAAGGCATTCGCAGAGTTACTCCACGCAGAAGCCATAACGAGATCCCGCAAGACATTATAACAGTTCGATGTTGTTTGTGACTGCGTTAAGAGTTGAGCGCTCCAGAAAAAAAGGCAGGCAGAGGCTGGCTAATTATGTTGTCAGAAAGGCATCAGCTAGGCTGCATTTTACTGCCCACTTGAAAATCACAAAGCGCTCTTGGGTTTGCCCTGATCGATATTTCCCTGAACGGTGCTCTAGTAAGTTTAATCAAACCAGCCTGCGAGACAAGGAAGGACTTCCCACACAGTTCTGTTCACACTGTTGAAACAACTCATTGATGGCTACAAGAAGCATTTGTTGGCAGTTATCTTGGCCAAAGGCTTTGCAACGAAGTACTAGCTCTGGGGTACCAATAATGTTTTCCATGCCATTTGTCTTTATTTTCTAAATTAGTTAACAAAAATGTAGTTGGTTCTGCAATGTTTAAAATCCAATAACATGTCATTATCAAATTAATGTACAATTTATTGACTGACAGAAGAGACCTTTTTAAAATGGTAGCTCATAAGCAGGGGCTTTTCACTTCAATTGAAAGAGACAGCTACAGCAGCAACGATTATGTTTACCTTTTAATATTTCCCTTAAATAAGTCTTCAGACATTGGGAGTCACGTGATGCAGCAAAGCTAGTAAGAAGCGTGACCGAGAGCTCTAGATAAATCTTTAACAAACTTATCCTAAAACTTGATAACTTCATCCATACTTATTACTACATTGTAGCCAAGAGTGGTGATATGCACACGCGACAAAAAAAGGCAAGGGAAGCACCGAAACAGACCAAGAAACGACGGAGAAAGAACCTCTGACCATGGCCTCCTCGGAAACCCAAGATGGCACCTGACACCTCAGGAAGATGTTAGGCTAGCTCACATCCTTAAAGTTATCAAAGAAGGCAATGACTCCCTCACAACACAATTTAACTTGAAAATGGCTGAGTTCAGCTGCTCCATCTCAGATTTGACAAATAAAAAAACTCCATCTCAGATTTGACAATGACTATCAACACGCCATTATTCCCTCCCTACTGGGCAAAGAACATTTTGCTGAACCCCTGCTTTTTGAGCTGGCATACAGGTCACTCGCCCCTCGCCCATCCCCTGATCAGAACCCACAACCCTTCCTCGTTCGGTTCCTGAGGTACCAGAACAGAGAGAAAGTTCTCAGAACCGCGGCCAAACATTTCAAGGAGAAAGGAGTTATCCTACACAACAGGGAAGCGATTAAATTCTTTCCAGACATGAGTCTCGGGATGGTCAAACGCTGGAAGGAATTCGACTAGGTGAAAAAATAACTTACTTCCAAGACCATTCCCTTTGCGCCTCTTCAACCTGCAACGAAGAGAATCATCCATGGCAGACAGAGAAGATTCTTCAAAACGCCCAAAGAAGTCCCAACTTTTCTCTGCGGACTGCAGGCGATCAGCTCAGGACATAGTTGATTGGATTAAGGACCAGGTAAATTTTACTGCTAGCTGTGCTGTGTCCCACTAGCATGCCTTATTACTTAACCGATAGGACTGCTTTGCTGGATTAACCTATAGTTTACTGACAGATCAATGAGGTAAGATCCCAAAACCCATGTAATCAAACATTTTAATTTTTTCCAGAGTGACATTGTTTTTAAGTTGTTATTTGGGACAGGCATGGTCCTCAGCGGCGTCAATATTATTATTTGTTAGACCTTTTTATATGGCTAAGCTAAATAATATCTTATTTATTTTTTACTCCCGGACCATGTTAGGTGTGTTGGGATCAGAACACCCGCAATTGGTTTTGTTTTCGACTTGCACTATCTAAGGATGGGTGAAGAATTCAAAATGTGTTAATTTACCGATGCTCGTGCTTCAGGTTCACATTTGTCTTCATGTTAGAAATTGAATTTAGGAATTGCGACGATGGGAGCGTAGCTCCACTACAGGTGGGATTTGTGCTGGGAGGGTTCAAGAACAGCACTGGGAGGAGGGGAATTGTCTGTTTTTATTACTTTATATTAAAGTACTGTTTTCTGAGATACCTTCGCTTTAAAAATTTTGGGGGGATTCCCAAGATGGCATAGCAGTCAAACGTCCTCGTCTTGTCGTGTCCCATATATATATATATATATATATATATATTTACACCTTTCTTCGCATATCTTTTATATATTTTATTTTCCAAAAACTTAACTTCAAAACACTCTCCTGCAACCTGCCACACCAATTAAAATATATATATAAATAATTTACCTCAAATCTGAAATCCACAATAGAAGCTAACCAGAAGCTAACCAGAAGCTAACCAGAAGCTAACCAGAAGCTAGCCAGAGGCTACCCAGTTTACTGGCTAACGTTAGTATTCAGCTAACCACGGTTTGTGGTCATCAGCTATTCCTTTAGCTCGAATCTATCGCCAGTTTTGTACAACGCGACTCAGACCAGAACATACCGGACCTATTTTTCTCTCCATATCCCCGGATTTCAACCTCAAGCTCTGGACATTTACACCTGGATTTCGCAGCTAGCTAGCTGCTATCCGTGTGACTATTGGCTTACGTCGATCCCGGAGCAAACATCAATTCCGGAGCTAGCCAGCTGAAGAGTTCCATCAGCCACTCCTGGGCTACAATCACCTATCCGGACCCGTTTTACTGCCAATGCGGGGCCCCACCGGGCCTTCACGACTGGACTACCGACGTCATCTGCCCGACGGAGTTATCCAACTGGCCCCTCCGTCGCGACGTTACCTGAACGCCCATCTGCGGCCCGCTAATCGTTAGCTGTCTTATCGGCTGCTATCTGAATAAGTCTATCGGACAATTTTTCTTGGGTCACTATAACTATATCTATTTTGCCAATTGGATTGATCCCCTCTACCACACGGAACCCCACTAATCTACCGACGGAAATGCACGAGGTGGCTAAAAACAGACCTCCATCCTATGCTAGCTTGCTACCAATGGCTCGGCTAGCTGTCTGAATCGCCGTGACCCCAAACAACCTCTACTCACTGGACCCTTATGATCACTCGACTAAGCATGCCTCTCCTTAATGTCAATATGCCTTGTCCATTGCTGTTCTGGTTAGTGTTTATTGGCTTATTTCACTGTAGAGCCTCTAGCCCTGCTCACTATACCTTATCCAACCTTTCAGTTCCACCACCCACACATGCGATGACATCACCTGGTTTCAATGATGTTTCTAGAGACAATATCTCTCTCATCATCACTCAATACCTATGTTTACCTCCACTGTATTCACATCCTACCATACCTTTGTCTTTACATTATACCTTGAAGCTATTTTATCGCCCCCAGAAACCTCCTTTTACTCTCTGTTACTCTCTGGGGTGGAGCTGTCTCCCTTTCTTTCAAATTTAAGTCTTTCATAAATCATAGAGTGCATTTGGCTGACTTAGTCAATGAGGTTGCTTTAGTTGAGGATCTATCCAGAATCATATCCAGACAAAAAAGTCGCCCCCAACTAAGAGTGTTCCCTGAAATTCCGCTACCTTGAGGAATATATCTTGAATAAAAATATAATAATCTTAATTAGGTGCATATACATTAAAACTTCTTGTCAATAGGAGGGCGCCATTTCGACTTTGTAAAAATTCGTTCCCAAATTAAACTGCCTCGTACTCAATTCTTGCTCGTACAATATGCATATTATTATTACTATTGGATAGAAAACACTCTCTAGTTTCTAAAACCGTTTGAATTATTTCTCTGAGTGAAACAGAACTCATTCTGCAGCACACTTCCTGTCAAGGAGTGAGATTTCTGAAATCGAGGTCTCTGTTCTAGGGTCAGTTTATAAATTCCCATGTAAGCTATGGGGCTACATGCACTGCATACGCCTTCCTCTAGATGTCAGTAAGCGGTGAGAATTTGAATGGAGTGGATTGCACCATCTGGGGCACTATAAAAGCCCGTGGAACGGAAGGTCCGTTCTTTTCAACGGGGCGCCTGGCGCAGGAGGGACATCACAATGGCGTCCTGAAAAGCTTTCGTTTTAGCAGTTCTATATCTCCGGCTCTGATTTAATTTGATTTTTGTCTTAACTTCATAAGGTAGTTAATTTAAACCGACTTATAGCAGTTTATATCAGTTTATTGCGATTTTCTGGAATTTCTTTGTCACGCGCTATCACGAGTTGGACACCTCTCCGGCACATAGCTAGCGTTAGCTGCTAATTCTACAGGAGAAGAGGACATCTTTCAACCAAAAGACGATTGTTCTGGAGAAAGGACACCTTGCCCAAGATTCTGATGGAAGCTCGTCAAATAGTAAGAAGTCTTTATGCTGTTAATTCGTATTTATGTTGACAAATGTTAAACAATAATTCCGCCATGAATTTCGGTGCGGTCTCGCTTTAGCGCACGCTGTATGCGCAGTAACGTTAATTTTAAAAATCTAACACAGCGGTTGCATTAAGAACTAATGTATCTTTCATTTGCTGTCCAACCTGCATTTTTTTAGTCAAGTTTATGAATAGTTATCTATTAGATTAGGTGCCTCTCCAAGATGGCGCCGGACAGATTGCTTGAAGTTTGGCCACTACTCACATTGTATAACCACGATTTGTGCCGCTACATATGCACATTTTCGAACAAACCCTATATGCATTGTGTAATATGATGTTACAGGACTGTCATCTGAAGAAGTTTATGAAGGTTAGTCAAAAATTATATATCTTTTGCTTGCTTGTTACGATCGCTAACCTTTGCTGCTGGTAAATGGTGTTGTGTTTCTGGCTATTGTGGTAAGCTAATATAATGCTAAATTGTGTTTTCGCTGTAAAACACTTAAAAAATCTGAAATATTGGCTGGATTCACAAGATCTTTGTCTTTCATTTGCTGTACGCTGTGTATTTTTCATAAATGTTTTATGATGAGTATTTAGGTAATTCACGTTGCTCTCTGTAGTTATTCTAGTTGCTTTGGTGAGAGTTGTGATGGTGGCTGCAATGTAAAACTATGATTTATACCTGAAATATGCACATTTTTCGAACAAAACATGCTATACAATAAATATATTATCAGACTGTCATCTGATGAAGTTGTTTCTTGGTTAGTGACTATTTATATCTTTATTTGGTCGAATTTGTGATAGCTACCTATGCAGTAAAAAAATGGTGGGAAAAAAAAGTTGTGTCTTTTGCTATCGTGGTTAGCTAATAGAAATACATATTGTGTCTTCCCTGTAAAACATTTTACAAATCAGAAATGATGGCTGGATTCACAAGATGTGTATCTTTCATCTGGTGTCTTGGACTTGTGATTTCATGATATTTAGATGCTAGTATTTACTTGTGGCGCTATGCTAGGCTATGCTAGTCAGCTTTTTTACTGATGAGGGTGCTCCCGGATCCGGGATTGGGACCAACTAGAAGTTAAGACTTTACTATAAACCGCAAGCCAAGATCACCACTAATGGCATGATGTCAGCTACATTCCCAGAGGTAGTAGACAAGGCTGTTCACTTTCCCCGCCCCTTTTTGTGCTAGCCATAGAACCCCTGGCGGAGACCATAAGAACGGATCCTGGCATAAAGGGCTTTCAGGTGGGCCAGATAACGCATAAGATCTCATTGTTCGCAGACAACATTTTTTTGTTCCTCTCTGACCCGACCGGATCCCTTTCAAAACTGCAAACAGTTATATATCAGGTTACAATGTCAACATGGCCAAAGTGAAATACTTCCACTGACCCGCTTAGACTATAGCATTTGTGAACGAACAGGTCCCTTCAGATGGTCGCCACGGGTTCAAATATCTAGGAATCACAGTTGATAATGACTTAAGAAATTTGTACAAGCCTAACTACGCTGTCTTGTTTCAGAAGGTGGTGGATGATTTGAATAGATGGATAGATCTGCCTCTCACATTATTTGGGAGAATTAGCTGTATCAAGATGAACATTCTGCATAAGATGATGTACCTATTTCCATCTTTACCCATAGCCCTACCCGGAAGTTTCTTTAAGTCCCTTAACCTCTAACGCCTCACAAACCCGGATCCGGGATCCCCCCCATCAAAAAAGCTGACTAGCATAGCCTAGCCTAAAGCCACAGGGATATCATATAATAAAATGTTCATGAAATCACAAGTCCAAGACACCAAATGAAAGATACACATCTTGTGAATCCAGCCATCATTTCTGATTTTTTAAAATGTTTTACAGGGAAGACACTATGTAAATCTATTAGCTAACCACGTTAGCAAAAGACACCACTTTTTTACTCCACCAGTTTTTTTACTCCATCAGTAGCTATCACAAATTCGACCAAATAAAGATATAAATAGCCACTAACCAAGAAACAACTTCATCAGATGACAGTCTGATAACATATTTATTGTATAGCATATGTTTTGTTAGAAAAATGTGCATATTTCAGGTATAAATCATAGTTTACCATTGCAGCCACCATCACAACTCTCACTAAAGCAACTAGAATAACTACAGAGACCATCGTGTATTACCTAATTACTCATCATAAAACATTTCTTAAAAATACACAGCGTACAGCAAATGAAAGACACAGATCTTGTGAATCCAGCCAATATTTCAGATTTTCTAAGTGTTTTACAGCGAAAACACAATATAGCGTTATATTAGCTTACCACAATAGCAAACATCACAACAGCATTGATTCAAGCCAAAAATAGCGATAACGTATAAACCACCAAAATATATTAATTTTTTCACTAACCTTCTCAGAATTCTTCAGATGACAGTCCTATAACATCATATTACACAATGCATATAGTGTTTGTTCGAAAATGTGCATATTTAGCGGCACAAATCGTGGTTATACAATGAGAAAAGTAGCAAAGCTGCAAAGAAAATGTCAGGAGAAATCTTTGGAGAGGCACCTAATCTAATCAGTAACTAATCCAAAACTTGACTAAAAAATACAGGTTGGACAGCAAATGAAAGACAAATTAGTTCTTAATGCAATCGCTGTGTTACATTTTTAAAATTAACGTTACTACAACATACAGCGTGCGTTAAAGCGAGGCTACACTGAAATTAATGGCGGCTTATGCATGTAACATTTTTCAACAGAACAACGAATTATCAGCATAAATAGTTCTTACTTTTTGATGAACTCCCATCAGAATCTTGGGAAAGGTGTCCTTTGTCCAAAAGAATCGTTGCTCGGTTGTAGAATGTCCTCTTCAACGTTGCAATTAGCAGTAAACATTAGGCATGTGGTCCAGACATCACCAACTCCCTAGAACACAACACTAATACATATCCGAAAAATCGCAATATACTGACATAAACTGATATAATTCGGTTTAAAATAACAACATTATGATGTCTTTAACCTGTTTGGGCTGCAGGGGGAGTATTGAGTAGCCAGATAAAAGGTGCCCATTTCAAACGGCCTCGTACTCAATTCTTGCTCGTACAATATGCATATTATTATTACTATTGGATAGAAAACACTATCTAGTTTCTAAAACCGTTTGAATTATTTCTCTGAGTGAAACAGAACTCATTCTGCAGCACATTTCCTGACCAGGAAGTGGAAAGACTGAAATCGATGCTCTGTTCTACTTCCTGCCTATACATGGGAATGATACGTAAGAGTCTACGTGCACTTCATACACCTTCCCCTGGATGTCAAGAGGCGGTGAGAGAAGAAATTTCGTGTTTATCTTGGTCTGAGGTGGAATAAAAGCTCTTTGTATGACGTGACCGTCCATTTTCTGTTTTCTGGAGCGCGCGAAAGAGGACATGGATTTGCCTTCTGTTTAGCTGTCGTTATGGACGACTAATATCTCCGGTTATGATTTTATTTGATACATGTGACCATATCATCGTAAAGTATGTTTTTTCAATATAGTTTCATCAGATGATTGAACATTTTTCGGGAGTTTTGCCGTGTTCCGTTCTCTTCCGTTTGTTGACTTGGAGAGCTTTGTGCCACTTGGCAAGTGCGCGTGCTAAATCGAGAGGGAGAATGAACGTTCTGAATCCAAACAACGACTGTTCTTGACAAAGGACACCTTCTACAACATTCTGATGAAAGATCACCAAAAGTAAGAAACATTTTATGATGCTAATTCATATATCTGTCGTGCATGTGAATTAGTCGTGGGCGCCCAACTTTGGGGTACTCAGCTATACCGAAGCTGGATGTCGTAATGAAGTTACTTTTTAGAATTCTAACACTGCGATTTCATTAAGAACTAATGGATCTATCATTTCCTATACAACATGTATTTTTTACTTATGTTTATGAATAGCTATTTGGTCAGAATATGTGTGTCAGAAAACGTGTCAGAAAAATATCGTTGCTGTTTAGACGTTGTGGGAAAAAGTGGCTACGTTAGCACAATGTGTAACCACTGATTTCAGCTCTAAATATGCACATTTTCGAACAAAACATAAGTGTATGTATAACCTGATGTTATAGGACTGTCATCTGATGAAGAAAATCAAGGTTAGTCAAAAATTATATATCTTTTGCTTGTTTGTTACGATCGCTAACTTTTGCTACTGGGAAATTGCTTGTGTTTTTGGCTATTGTGGTAAGCGAATATAACGCTCTATTGTGTTTTCGCTGTAAAACACTTGATAAATCGGAAATATTGTCTGGAATCACAAGATGCCTGTCTTTCAATTGCTGTACACTATGTATTTTTCAGAAATGTTTTATGATGAGTATTTAGTTATTTGGCGTTGGTGTCTGTAATTATTCTGTCTGCTTTCAGTGCAATTTCTGATTGTAGCTGCAATGTAAACTATGATTTATACCTGAAATATGCACATTTTTCTAACAAAACATATGCTATACAATAAATATGTTATCAGACTGTCATCTGATGAAGTTGTTTCTTGGTTAGTGGCTATTTATATCTTTATTTGGACGAATTTGTGATAGCTACTGATGGAGTAAAAAACTGGTGGAGTAAAAAAGTGGTGTCTTTTGCTAACGTGGTTAGCTAATAGATTTACATATTGTGTCTTCCCTGTAAAACATTTTAAAAATCGGACATGTTGGCTGGATTCACAAGATGTGTACCTTTCATATGCTGTATTGGACTTGTTAATGTGTGAAAGTTAAATATTTAAAAAAAAATATCTTTTGAATTTCGCGCCCTGCACTTTGAGCTGGCTGTTGTCATAAGTGTACCGACGTCGGGCTGCAGCCATAAGAAGTTAACACCTATATCGAATAAAAACACAGCCGGATATTTCTAAGAGTTATAACCGAAGGTTCTGGTACGATATGCCAAGCTCCTTTCTGCGTCAGAGCGAAGAGGGAAAAGAACGCACACCTCCTTGCCAAGCCATTTATAACCTTTCAGATCTGCCTAGAGACTCCATTTCAAGACTCACTATTCGCTAACAACCAGGGGAAGGCGTATGCAGTGCATCTCAACCAATAGAAGACAGGCGGATTTATAAACAGATCTGAGAACAGCTTGCAAAATGTTGCATTCTCACATCCACATAGGAAAATTGCTCTAAGTCCAGTTCTCTTTCACTCACAGATATAATTCAAACGGTTTTAGAAACTAGAGAGTGTTTTCTATCCAATAGTAATAATAATATGCATATTGTACGAGCAAGAATTGAGTACGAGGCAGTTTAATTTGGGAACGTAATTATTACAAAGTGCTAACAGCACCCCCTAATGACAAGAAGTTAATAACAAGACCACAAGACAATTTGTATGGAACCGTAAAACCCCAAGAGTGAGCCTGGATAAATTTACGTGGGATTATAGTCTAGGAGGTTTCCGTCTAGCAAATTTGAAGATGTACTACTGGGCAGCGCAAATTAGATTAATTTCATTCCTATTTGAAACTGAACCAGCCCCTTCTTGGACTCAGATGGAAATGTTTGCTCTTAATGAAGAGGTTGGGAGTAATATTATCTACAAGTGGAACCCCAAGACTATATCAACAAAAACAAGCAATCCCTGTACCATCAATTAAGTAAGATCTTATTGGTTATTTGGTCTGAAACAAGTCACCCAAAACACCCCTGTGGCAAAACAAACTCCTGCCAAGGATCTTGTATAACAACATTTTTCAACAGTGGCATGAGAAGGGAATACCGCATTGAGAACATTGTTATATAGATGGGGTACTTATGTCATTTGAGCAACTAAAAGAGAAATACCAGTTATCCAATAATCATTTATTTTGTTAATTAGTTAAGAAACTTTCTCAGAAGCACTTTTGGAGATATGACTTTACCAAACCTATCAAGTATTGAACAGCTACTCCATGATAACAATGACACATGTAGATTTATATCCAGAGTGTCCTCATTGCTAATGCAGCAATGCCCAAAACCAGATGTACATATGTCGAGAGGGCAATGGGAATCCAATTTGAATACTACAATTGACTTATGCCAAGATAATGTGTCAACAACCATCAACGCTAGATATAGACTTATATATTACAACTTTCTCCACCAATTCTGACACCTCAGAGGTTACATAGATATAACCTTGAAATATCAGAAATGTGTATAAGATGTGGAACAACAGAAGGCACTTTTTTGTATTCTACTTGTCAGTGTACTAAATTACAAGCATTCAGGCATGATGTTTGTGACACCCTGGCCTTTATTATGGAGGTCCCTTTCCCACTTGGCCCTGAAATATGCCTTCTGGGTAACTTCACAAATGTGAAATGGAGGAAAATCAAATTGACAGAAATCTCCCTTTCCACTGCAGGAAAATGTGTTGCATTGACATGGAAATCGGATTCCCCTCTCCCAATTTACAAGATTGCTCTCTGAAATGAATACATGTATTCCTATGGAGAAGATTACCTATGCTTTAAGAAATAAATTCAACCACTTTGTGAAAATATGGCAACCCTTCCTGGACTATATGGAAATACTTCCATTGAGGTTGGTGGATGTGAACTACATGTAGATCAATGTAGATTGATGTGTAACGGCATCCTTCCCTCTCTTCACGAGAAGAGAGGGTGTAACAGGGATCAGACCAACACGCAGCGTAGCCAGTGCTCAACATGTTTAATAAAACGATAAACAGTGAACACTTAACACGATACAAAATAACAAAATGTGGCAAACCGATACAGCCCTATCTGGTGCAGAGAAAACACAAAGACAGGAAACAACCACCCACAAACCCCAACACAAAACAAGCCACCTATATATGATTCCCAATCAGAGACAACACAAAACACCTGCCTCTGATTGAGAACCATATTAGGCCAAACATAGAAACAGACAAACTAGACACACAACATAGAATGCCCACCCAGCTCACGTCCTGACCAACACTAAAACAAGCAAAACACACAAGAACTATGGTCAGAACGTGACAGTACCCCTCTCCTGAGGTGCGGACTCCGAACGCACCCCCTAAAACTCTAGGGGAGGGTCTGGGTGGGCATCTGTCCGCGGTGGCGGCTCCGGCGCTGGACGAGGACACCACTCCACCATTGTCTTTGTCCCCCTCCTTAGCGTCCTTTGAGTGGCGACCCTCGCCGCCGACCTTGGCCTAGGAACCCTCACAAAGGGCCCCATCAGACTGAGGAGACAGCTCCGAACCGAGAGGTAGCTTAGCACAGAGATGTAGCTTAGGACAGAGAGGTAGCTCAGGACAGAGAGGTAGCTCAGGACAGAGAGGTAGCTCAGGACAGAGAGGTAGCTCAGGACAGAGAGGTAGCTCATAGCTCAGGACAGAGAGGTAGCTCAGGACAGAGAGGTAGCTCCGGACTGAGTGGCAGCTCTTGACTGGAGGGCAGCTCTTGACTGGAGGGCAGCTCTTGACTGGAGGGCAGCTCTTGACTGGAGGGCAGCTCTTGACTGGAGGGCAGCTCATGACTGGAGGGCAGCTCATGACTGGAGGGCAGCTCATGACTGGAGGGCAGCTCATGACTGGAGGGCAGCTCATGACTGGCGGGCGGCTCTGGCGGCTCCTGACTGACTGGCGGCTCTGGCGGCTCCAGACTGGCTGGCGGCTCTGGCGGCTTCTGACTGGCTGGCAGCTCTGGCGGCTTCTGACTGGCTGGCGGCTCCTGATTGGCGGGCGGCTCTGGCGGCTCCTGACTGGCGGGCGGCTCTGGCGGCTCATGACTGGCTGGCGGCTCTGGCGGCTCCTGACTGGCTGGCGGCTCTGGCGGCTCCTGACTGGCTGGCGGCTCTGGCGGCTCCTGACTGGCTGGCGGCTCTGGCGGCTTCTGACTGGCTGGCGGCTCTGGCGGCTTCTGACTGGCTGGCGGCTCCTGACTGGCGGGCGGCTCTGGCGGCTCCTGACTGGCTGGCGGCTCTGGCGGCTCGGGACAGACGGGCGGCTCTGACGGCTCGGGACAGACGGGCGGCTCTGATGGCTCGGGACAGACGGGCGGCTCTGACGGCTCGGGACAGACGGGCGGCTCTGACGGCTCGGGACAGACGGGCGGCTCTGACGGCTCGGGACAGACGGGCGGCTCTGACGGCTCGGGACAGACGGGCGGCTCTGACGGCTCGGGACAGACGGGCGGCTCTGACGGCTCGGGACAGACGGGCGGCTCTGGCGGCTCGGGACAGACGGGCGGCTCTGGCGGCTCGGGACAGACGGGCGGCTCTGGCGGCTCGGGACAGACGGGCGGCTCTGACGGCTCGGGACAGACGGACGGCTCTGACGGCTCGGGACAGACGGACGGCTCTGACGGCTCGGGACAGACGGACGGCTCTGACGGCGCTGGGCAGGCGGGCGGCTCTGACGGCGCTGGGCAGGCGGGCGGCTCTGACGGCGCTGGGCAGGCGGGCGGCTCAGACGGCGCTGGGCAGGCGGGCGGCTCAGACCTGCTGAGGCGCACAGTAGGCCTGGTGCGTGTTGCCGGAACTGGTGGTACCGGTTTGTAGACACGCACCTCAAGGCTAGTGCGGGGAGCAGGAACAGGGCACACTGGACTCTCGAGGTGCACTATACACCTGGTGCGTGGTACCGGCACTGGTGGTACCGGGCTGAGGGCACGCACCTCAGGGCGAGTGCGGGGAGAAGGAACAGTGCGTACAGGGCTCTGGATACGCACAGTAAGCTTGGTGCGTGGTGCCGGAACTGGTGGTACCGGGCTGGAAACACGCACCAAAGGGAGAGTGCGTGGAGGAGGAACAGAGTTCTGGAGACGCACAGGAAGCCTGGTGCGTGGTGTAGGCACTGGTGTTACTGGGCTGGGGCGAGGAGGTGGCGCCGGATATACCGGACCGTGAAGGCGTACAGGAGCTCTTAAGCACCGAGCCTGCCCAACCTTACCTGGTTTAATGCTCCCCGTAGCCAGGCCAGTGCGGCGAGGTGGAATAGCCCGCACTGGGCTGTGCTGGCGAACCGGGGACACCATGCGTAATGCTGGTGCCATGTACACCGGCCCGAGGAGACGTACTGGAGACCAGATATGTTGAGCCGGCTTCATGGCACCTGGCTCGATGCCCACTCTAGCCCGGCCGATACGTGGAGCTGGAATGTACCGCACCGGGCTATACACACGTACAGGAGACACCGTGCGCCTTTCCGCACAACACGGTGTCTGCCCGTACTCTCGCTCTCCACGGCAAGCCCGGGAAGTTGGCGCAGGTCTCCTACCTGACTTCGCCACACTCCCCCTTATACCCCCCAAGAAATTTTTGGGGTTTCTTCTTGGGCTTCCTGGCCAGCCGTGTTCCCTCATAACACCGGTTCCCCTTCGCGGCTGCTTCCACTCTCCTAGCTGCCTCCACCTGTTCCCATGGAAGGCGATCCTTACCAGCCAGGATCTCCTCCCATGTGTAGCAACCTTTTCCGTCCAATACATCCTCCCAAGTCCATTCCTCCTGACATCGCTGTTTCTGCTGCTGTCGCTGCTGCCCGTTACTACGCTGCTTGGTCCGGTTTTCGTGGGTGGTTCTGTAACGGCAGCCTTCCCTCTCTTCGCGAGAAGAGAGGGTGTAACAGGGATCAGACCAACATGCAGCGTAGCCAGTGCTCAACATGTTTAATAAAACGATAAACAGTGAACACTTAACACGATACAAAATAACAAAATGTGGCAAACCGATACAGCCCTATCTGGTGCAGAGAAAACACAAAGACAGGAAACAACCACCCACAAACCCCAACACAAAACAAGCCACCTATATATGATTCCCAATCAGAGACAACACAAAACACCTGCCTCTGATTGAGAACCATATTAGGCCAAACATAGAAACAGACAAACTAGACACACAACATAGAATGCCCACCCAGCTCACGTCCTGACCAACACTAAAACAAGCAAAACACACAAGAACTATGGTCAGAACGTGACATGATGTAGCTATTGTCTCTCTGTAATGTACTGTTTGTATTGCTTTGTATATATGTTGGTATCTCTTGTCATTTTGTCTTAGTCATTAGTATTATTACTATTCTATTTTAACTAATTTATTATTTTTATTTTGTAATTTGTCATTGTTTTAATTTATTTTTATTTTTGTGGTGGGGAGGGTTGATTTACTTTTTGTTGTAGTACTTACTCTTGCTGTGTTGTATTGTTCTGTTGTTGAATAATTTAAAAATAAAATATATTTTACTTCAGACATGAATTTGTTCCATATAGGGTTATCAAATAGAAATGATTCAAATCAAAAGGAGAGGTGGCCCTGACTGTGTGGCATTTAAACTACATGGCAGAAAAGCAGAACAAAGCACAACCAAGAATAGCAATCATTATCTTCTCTCACACAGAGTAGATCATTCAAGTACAATTAAATGACAGTACTTAACCTTTGGTAGATGAAGGTTTTGACAGGTCTAGACAACCCTGCAACTACCTCATCACCTAACACTTAAAATAATTCACTCCATATACAATTAACATTCCCCATAAACTGAAACGGTAGCATGTCTAGCATTGAAAGTACTAACTGAGTCATTGGCAAACATCTGACACGTCATGGGGGTTGGGCAGTTTTGCTATTACATTCGAACAGCACTGTATTATACAATGTATCTCTGTACAGGGACATATTTAGAGCAAGGCAATGTGTGTCTGTAACGCTCTGAAGTTAGCTGGTTGAATCAAAGCAGGAAATCCTCCAATAAGTAGTTTCAGATCATACCCCTATTACATGTCATTACCATTAGTAGGCATTAGTCATGAGGGCTGATCCACCCCTTCATGTGTTGGGTCCAGACAATATGCTGTCTGACAGTCGAGCATGCACACATGCACACACACACACACACACACACACACACACACACACACACACACACACACACACACACACACACACACACACACACACACACACACACACACACACACACACACACACTGTACACACACAGCTGCAAAGCTTCTCAGGCTGAAACCCAGATATATTATTCTAATTCCTAATTCTATGGTGAAACATCTGCAGCAGTGACATTATGGCTATGTGTCGAAGTGCTCAGAGCGGTAACAGAGTGAGAGAGATAAGGTTCATGTCGCCACCGGCAGCATTGGCTGGGATTAAAATGCCTGATGCTACCCAGGAGGGGAGCAAAGCAGAGGGTGGGAGTAAGGAAGTCATTTGCATATAAGGATTTGATATTGGAGAAAATCAACAGCATGAATTAATTGCACTCCCCCACGCCTCTGATATAGCAGAGTCGGTTGTGTTAACAACATTTCTTCAAGGCATAAACAAGACAAAATTCTATTTGAGGAATATATGGTACAAGGCAATACCCACAAAGAATTGAACCTCGACTACCCACTGGGCACACACTGGTTGAATCAATGTTATTTAACGGAATTTTTCAATGCATTGTGATGTGGAATCGACGTGGAAAATACATTGCTGTTTACTTTCTGCATCCCCATCATATTGCTGAGTCTACTTTTAACCTGACTAACAGGTTGTTACATCAATCTATTTCAACATATTATCATCCTATATTTGATGGGTGCGTGCTCAGTCCTCTCCTGTACTCCCTGTTCACTCATCACTGCACGGCCAGGCACGACTCCAACACCATCATTAAGTTTGCCGATGACACAACATAGGGAAGACGTCAGAGACCTGGCCGTGTGGTGCCAGGACAACAACCTCTCCATCAACGTGATCAAGACAAAGGAGATGATTGTGGACTACAGGAAAAGGAGGGCCGAGCACGCACCCATTTTCATCGACGGTACTGTAGTGGAGCAGGTTGAGAGCTTCAAGTTCCTTGGTGTCCACATCAACAACAACCGTTCATGGTCCAAATACACCAAGACAGTCATGAAGAGGGCACGACAAAGCCTATTTCCCCTCAAGAGACTGAAAAGATTTGGCATGATTTGGTAAAAGACGTTCTACAGCGGCACCATCGAGAGCATCCTGACTGATGGCATCACTGCCTGGTATGGCAACTGCTCTACCTCAGAGGGTAGTGCTTACAGCCCAGTACATCACTAGGGCCAAGCTTCCTGCCATCCATGACCTCTATACCAGGCGGTGTCAGAGGAAGGCCCTATAAATGGTCAAGGACTCCAGCAACCCTAGTCATAGACTGTTCTCATGGCAAGCGGTACCGGAGCACCAAGTCAATTGTTGGATCAGGGCTTGAAAGTAAGAATTTCACTGTAAGGTGAATACCTGTTGTATTCAGAGCATGTGACTAATAACATTTGATTTGATTATTAATGCCAAAATAAGATGTAAAACATGGAAGAAGATGTCCACATTCACACATACATCACACACATCTGACCACTTGTGGTTCAGATAACTTAGAATCATGTCTAGTGAGATTTGACATTAACTATGGTTCTGAAAGGAAAGAGGAGAAAGAAAACTCGCACTGGGGCTGCAGAACCACATTCTGGCTCTCCTTCTGTTGTATCTGTTGCATGACCATCTCTGAGATCCTATGATCCTATGAGATGCATATTTTCCCGACCATTGAGCTCAAGTTAGTAGTGGGGCCTATTACCCCCGCTCCTGTCATGGAGCTTCAGCTCACCATTCCCACCGCTGTGCTTCAACCAGCTCCTGTCGCAGAGTCTCAACTGGTTCCCATAGTGGTGCATTCGCCGTCTCCAGTGACAGAGGTTCTGGACAGCTTAGTGGCACAGGTCCCTGCTCTCCCCCTATAAGACGTTATTCAGTTGTAAGAGGAGAGAACCGTTGAAGGACTGGCTGAGATGGTCAGGTTACAACTGGCAGTGTCCATCAGGTAAGTACTGGCAAAGTTGGTCGGGTGAACTGTAGGAACCTTCCATCTTCCCGACTGATTCAATGAGCTCATCAATCTCGTCAAGCTGGCTATGTAAACACAGTGAGACCTCTCCGGTTGTCACTGGCGGTCCACGCTGATCCCGGTGATCTCTGGTTGAGGTTCGACGCTAACCTTGAGGATCTCTGTTCGAATTTCGACGCTGATCTTGAGGATCTGGTTGAATTTTGATGCTGATCTTGCCGATATCTGGTCGAAGTTAGCCAGAGGTGGGAACCCAGTGAATTAGTGACCAATGAAAAGGCTGAGGCTCTGTCCTCTATTCTGCTGGTCAGCCAGGGTAGTGACTTGGACCGGTGATGAATTGTTGAAGGGTTGAATTGTTGAAGGCCACTAAAGTGCTCAAGAAAACCCTCAAGCTGCTCTCCATCATAGGAGTGGTATGTGGATGTGTGTGGTAGTCTGTGCCTTGACTCGTAGCCATCAACGTATTTATCGAGATAGTGGCAAGTGAGCTGGTCAGCGCGGATGGACCACAACTTGTGGAGGATCTTCTCTGGTGACTGGCATCCTTCGGTTCTGGCAGCTACAGCATCCTGCTTGAAGGGACCATGTGAAATAGGGGTAGGTTGTAGGACCATGGATGTAATAAGAAACCTTAGGGCATGGTTTAAGGCTGGTCACAACCACTACAGAATGTCCGGTCAGAACAAGAATGAGGTGGATGTCCAGGTCAAGGGGAGTGTAATGGAAAAAGATGTCCACATTCACACACACATCTGACCACTCATGGTTCAGATAACTGAGAATCATGTCCAGTGAGAACTGACATTAACTATGGTTCTGAAAGGAAAGAAGAGAATGAAAACTTGCACTAGGGCTGCAGAACCACATTCTGGCTCTTCTGGTGTAGCACTACTATAATATGAATGGCATGGCTGTATAAGCTATCACAAGTAAGTATATACCAGCAAGGGCTATACACTACAGCAGGCAGTAGGCCTAGTCACATGGCAATAGACTAAACAGCTTAGTGGACTTATACACATGAAACTCAGGCAAATGTGAAATACAATGAGCATGAGTAATTATAAATAGAATAGAAAATAAAATGAGCAATGCTAATAAACGGCTAATCGCTGACAGTCATGCTAAAATGCTCATGCATTCCAATGCAAAATGCTAACGCTAGCAGGAGCGCAAGTGAGCTAACAAGCTCAACACACACGGTAATTGTAAACAATAGGCCAGAAAACTTAGCTCCACATAATATGACACAGATCTCAAGGCACTTATGTTTAGATGCATGCACAATTGAACATCAGACAGAAAGGGATTCAGTCCACAGGAGGAAAGTTCAGCAGGAAGGGGAACTGCTCATCAGGATGGGGAAAGTGCATTTCTGACCACACATTGTGCTGGGGTCATAGACTAACTGAAACTGAAATCCCAGGAATCAAGGCCGGTGATGGGCTGAACGAGATGTGGTGATAAGTAATTGCCGTGACCTAGACCTATAAGACACGAACAAAAGTGGGGGTCCTCTGAATGGGAGACTAAGCTACCCGACTAGAACTTACCAGGAAGGATGACTAGAATCAGCTGACTGAAGCTGGCCGTTTTAACAACATTGAAAGAAGGTGAAATAAAATGCCAAATGAAATATAAAATTCAACAATTTCAACCACCCAATTGAATAAAGGATGAAAAATTGTTGTAATGTTTCTACAGGGAATTTAATGCAATTTCAACATATTATGATCATTATGTTGAAATTAGATTGATTTCACAACCTGTTAGTCAGCTTAAGTCAATAGTTTTAAGTAGATTTTTTTTTTACCCTCATTTCAATGTTGACAACACTGGATGAAATTAGATGAACAGTACTGGTTGATGACTTTTTTTTCAAATCCAATGTATTTTCCACATCACAATAAGTTGACCAATTACGTTGAAACAACATCGATTCAACCATGTGTGCCAAGTGGGTAGTATTCTTTGTCAGAGGTTGATTCTTTGTCAGACTTTCAGACATGAGACTTTAAAGTCAAATTAAAGGAGTGGAAAATAGGAGATTATCTTGTTGCCTGAATGAAAATGAATGCATACTTAATGCACAGTGGGTGGTGGTACAGGCATGTAGAGCTGCTGATATGGGAGGTTGTACCGCTCAGTTGGTAAGCAGAACATTGCTGACATTTGGCTCTTTTAATTTGCACAAGGTCTGTAACCTGATGCGCTCCTAGACCTGCCAGAATTAAAAAATAATACCCTTGGTAGCCGAGCATAGAGCAGAAGATCCATATTCAATGAATATCGTATACATATACAAAAATCTATATTTTTAAGAGATGAGTGAAATACAGAGGATAAAATTGAAAACAGGTATAATCAAAATTATTATGATTTCTTAGATAACTGACCAAAATAATTATGGTTTTACAGCTTTGTAATACAGGTATTATAATTATCTTGTGTCACGCCCTGACCTTAGAGAGCCTTTTTATTTCTCTATTTGGTTAGGTCAGGGTGTGATTTTGGTGGGCATTCTATGTTTTCTGTTTCTTTGTTTTTGGCCAAGTGTGGTTCCCAATCAGAGGCAGCTGTCTATCGTTGTCTCTGATTGGGGATCATACTTAGGCAGCCCTTTTTCCCACCATTAGGTTGTGGGATCTTGTTTTCTGTTTAGTGTTTCTGCCTGACAGAACTGTGCGCTTTCGTTTTCACGTTTGTTATTTTGTGTGTTTTTTGAAATAAAGGAATCATGAACACTTACCACGCTGCGCATTGATCCACTCTTCATACCACCAATGAGAGCCGTTACATCTTGACTGGACAATGAATTCAATGTAGAGAGTGGGAGGGAAAGTATGCATGCTAAGTCTGTTTACTTTAGGTTTTAGGAAACATTTTATGAAAAATTGCAGCAGCCATACTTTACTTTCTTGTCTTCTTAAAAGTGCATTTTATTTCAGATTGAAACCAGGGATGAAGGCTGATAGTGACAGGTGTTTATCTGTCATCAGCATTCACAATGAAACCCTGCAGGGTGCAGATAGTAAGTTGCTGGTCTCAGACCAGATTTATTCCACGACTCATGGTTGTGGTTAAGATTATCTATCCCGGGGCAAGCTGATCATAGACCTGCTATTTGGGGAGCTACTCCTGCCGGCACTTCTGGGCAATGGCAGCAAGACAGCAAGGGTGGCATAATTTATCAGTCAAAAACTCACACACACTCATACACACCTCCCCTGATAGAATGTGTGGATATCCATTCCTTCTTTTGTATTGAATTCAGTGATTCCGCCTCCTCTCACCTCTTCCCTGGCGGGATGCCCCCTTAACACACAGGTGCATGTCCCGAAACGAGGCACCTCTTCACTTGGGCCGCTCCACTGCCCTTCCCCTCCACATAGAAGTAAATGATTGAGTCTCAGAGTTCTCACACACAGGTGGAGAGGAAAAAAAATAACATCCAGACCCATTTGAATATTGCAATAGGGTTGTGAGGGGAGGCAGAGAAGGACAACACTGCCCCCTTGCATCACTCCAGATCTAGTGAGGGTGAGAAAGAGGGGATCCCATTTTAGCAGATGAGCAAGGTTCCTACTATAACTTTAGACTGTTAATTATGGTACATATCATCCATGTGAAAAACTGACTATCGGGGATGTTTATTTTGGGATATGATTTACTTTCCACCATGCCATGAACATACACATTGGTTCTTCAGTGAGGGCATAGCAGTCTGTCTCTTCTCCTAAGGTTGTCATTGAAAACCTAACCACCACCCACAGTAGACTTTCAAAATGTGTGTCCTAAGTCCTCTTACAATTGTTCTTAGACCTTATAAGTGAATCAGAAATAATACAAGTGAAGCTGGGAGTCTAGCAGAGAAACCAACTCTTATCCTTACTAAAGCAGCCAGAATTCACATCAATAGACGTGTGTGTGTGTGTGTGTGTGTGTGTGTGTGTGTGTGTGTGTGTGTGTGTGTGTGTGTGTGTGTGTGTGTGTGTGTGTGTGTGTGTGTGTGTGTGTGTGTGTGTGTGTGTGTTCGTGTGTGTGTGTTCGTGACTGCACCCATCCGGTGTGTGTGTGCTCTCCTCTCTAAACTTCACTTGGATAGTTTCACTGCAGCTAATCTGTCTCCTGCAGCGTGGGCGGCAGTGGTGTACAGGGGCAAGGGGCTGCTGGATAGAAAACGGTAGGGAGACGGCAGTGATCGACAGCTGTAATTAGCGTGCTGGAGTCTCACCAACCAAACAGGACCGAGGGGAGGGCTGTTTTGGAGAGCAGCTACCACTGTTGGACACATACACAGAGTACACACGCAAACACACACACACATATACATTAGACAAACAAACATACACTCATACACACAAACAGTAGACACAAACATACAAACACCCACGGCACATGCAAACCCAGAGACTTACACAAAAATAGCTACAATAATCAGGCACACATTTGCAAATACAATTGCATATACACAAACACCTAAATAAATGTGTGTTCTATGTGGGGAGTTTAAGTAATTTCTTACTTAATAAAATTTAAGAAAAGACCTTTCACATATACAGGCTCACACTAAAAAGCAAACAAACATCAGGCACAACACACACACACACCACGTCTCATTGCTCAGATCAGTGTCGCAGTCAAAACACTCTCCCCACTAGTCATGTCCTATGGGAATGAAGATTTACTGACACACACAAACACAAACATACTGTGTATAGAGACATGTCCAGTGGCGATTTTAGCATGTATATCTTGGTGGGGCAAAGTCACCAAAAACATTTTTGATGTATGCCAACAAAGCCACAACACAACACTAAACAATATATTAATTGCACTACATAAAGTTGTCCCAAAAGCAGAACTTTCTTTTCAGCACTATGGAGTGAATCCTTACCACTGCTACAGTGGAGCCTTGTCTGGCAGCGAAACAGTTCATTCAGCCTCATTTACTGCCTTTTGAATTATGGCTATGCGTCCCGCTAGCGGGACAACTTCCGGTGAAACTGGAGGGTGCGCAATTCAAATAATAATAATCATACAAATGATGGATATTAAACATGTAGGTACATACAAGTGTCTTATATTGGTTGAAAGCTTAAATTCTTGTTAATCTAACTGCACTGTCCGATTTACAGTAGCCATTACAGCGAAGCATGCCATGTGATTGTTTGAGGACGGTGCCCCACATCAAAATATTTTTCCACCGGCACCGGTTTCATAAATTCACAAATAGCGATTAAATATTCACTTACTTTTTGAAATTCTTCCTCTGATTTGTCATCCAAAGGGTCCCAGCTATAACATGTAGTGTCGTTTTGTTAGATAAAATCCTTCTTTATATCCCAAAAAGTCAGTTTAGTTGGCGCCATCGATTTGAGTAATCCACTTGTTCAACATGCAGAGAAAGGAATCTGAAAATCTACCGCTAAACTTTGTTAAAACAAGTCAAAATACGTTTCTATTGACTCCTCAGATACCCTAAAATGTAATCAAACTATAATAGTTCATACGGAAAGAAGTATGTTCAATAAGAAACCGATATTAGCAGGTGCGTGTTGTCTTCATGTCGTGCCCAAACACGAATTTCCAAGAGTGTGTCCCTGTACTAAAACTCATATTTCTTACTCGTTTTGGAAGTTACAAGCCTGAAACCTTGAACATAGACTGCTGACACTCTGAGGAAGCCATAGGAATTGCATCCTGGGAGCTAGATTTCATTATTTCCCTATACTTTCCATTGTAAGAGCTTGGGCTCTCAATTTTTTTTATTTGGGGTTGGTTTTTCTTTGGATTTTCTCCTACCATATCTATTGTGTTATAGTCACCTACATTATTTGAACATTTCTACAAATGTCAAAGTCGTATCTTTCCAATGGTACCAATTATATGCATGACCTGGCTTCAGGGCCTGAGCAACAGGCAGTTTACTTTGGGAACGTCAGTCAGGCGGAAATTGAGAAAAAAGGACCCTAGCCCTAACAAGTTGACTTGCTTAAACAAATGTGGTTTCTACTGACAATGGAGATGTACAAACTATGGCATAAGGGGACGACGAGCGGATAAGAGGCAATCCGTAATTTTGAATAAGACATTAATGAGCGAGCTAGGACGGATACAATCAATATAACTATTTGTTCAGCACTTTTGAAATGTACAGAGACAGAATTCAGAACATGGGCCATTCTTACAGTATTCTCCCTTTACACCAAGTCAGAACCGTAGGATAAATAAAAGTGGCATATAAGAAGACAATGAAGCTCTTACAGTATTCTATGATTACATTTCTCTAAAACAGGCTATAGGCTACATGTGCACCAGCAAGTCAGAACAGTAGCCTAAGTTATGAGTTACACAATTGTACAATCATCAATACAATGATGCATGGTAGCAATAAACAAAAACGTAAACATGCATATAACAGCAAGCACATACATTTACACAGTTCTAAACATCACACGGACATGATAAGATGCACACTTAAGCTGGGGACGGAATGCAGATTAAGTAATTGCCTGCGCTGAAGATGTCTATATCAGTCTACTAATACAGGACTATTTCTATGTGAAAATGTAATTGGTCTACTCATTCCTTTTTAGTATATACTCTTTTCCAGAGCAACTTACAGCAGTGAGTGCATACATTTCCATACTGGTCCCCCATGGGAATCAAACCCACAACCCTAGCATTGAAAATGCCACACTCCACCAACTGAGCCACATCATCACAAACCACTTGATGTCTCAATGTACTCACTTACTGTATTGTGCATTGTTTTCTTCATGGTGATGGAAAGTCTACAGGTACAAACCTAGATGACCAGCCTATTTACAATAAAGTAATGCATATTTACATAACGTGGCTTTTAAGGATGGTAAAAAAGTGGTTGTTTTCCTTGTTATTTGATTTAATATATATATATATATATATATATATATATATATATATATATATATATATATAGTTGAAGTCAGAAGGTTACAAACACCTTAGCCAAATACATTTAAACTCAGTTTTCCACAAATCCTGACATGTAATCCAAGTAAAAATTCCCTGTCTTAGGTCAGTTAGGATCACCACTTTATTTTAACAATGTGAAATGTCAGAATAATAGTAGAGAGAATTATTTTGCAGCTTTTATTTCTTTCATCACATTCCCAGTGAGTCAGAAGTTTACATACACTCTTTTAGTATTTGGTAGTATTGCCTTTATATTGTTTAACTTGGGGGAAACGTTTCGGGTAGCCTTCAACAAGCTTTTAATTTGGCCCATTACTCCTGACAGAGCTGGTGTAACTGAATCAGGTTTGTAAGCCTCCTTGCTCACACACTTTTTCAGTTCTGCCAACAAATTTTCTATAGGATTGAGGTCAGGGCTTTGTGATGGCCACTCCAATACCTTGACTTTGTTGTCCTTAAGCCATTTTGCCACAACTTTGGAAGTATGCTTGGGGTCGTTGTCCATTTGGAAGACCCATTTGCGACAAAGCTTTAACTTCACGACTGATGTCTTGAGATGTTGCTTCAATATATCCACATAATTTTCCTGCATCATGATGCCATCTATTTTGTGAAGTGCACCAGTCCCTCCTGTAGCAAAGCACCCCCACAACATGATGCTGCTACCCCCGTGCTTCATGGTTGGGATGGTGTTCTTCGGCTTGCAAGCCTCCCCCTTGTTCCTCCAAACATAACGATGGTCATTGTCACGACCGTCGTATGAATAATTGGACCAAGGTGCAGTGTGAGTAGAGTTCCACATTTTAATCATAGTGACACTTCCAAAACAACAGAGATATAGCGATTGTGAAATGCGTAGCGCACATAGGCACTCGTACAAAAACAATATCCCACATCGCAGGTGGGAAAAAGGACACACTAAGTATGATCCCCAATTAGAGGTAACGATCATCAGCTGCCTCCAATTGGGAACCATACACACACACACCAACATAGAAATATAATACCTAGAAACCCCCCTAGTCACGCCCTGACCTAAAACACCATAGAGAACCCCGGTGGCTCTCTATGGTCAGGGCGTGACAGTGATTATGACCAAACAGTTCTATTTTTGTTTCATCAGACTAGAGGACATTTCTCCAAAAAGTACGAGCTTTGTCCCCATGTGCAGTTGCAAACCGTAGTCTGGCTTTTTTATTGCGGTTTTGGAGCAGTAGCTTCTTCCTTGCTGGACAGAACATGCCTTGCTGGACAGAACATGCCATTAATACAGGTAACGAGTGGAGGACAGAGGAGCCTCTTAAAGAAGAAGTTACAGGTCTGTGAGAGCCAGAAATCTTGCTTGTTTGTAGGTGACCAAATACTTATTTTCCACCATAATTTGCAAATAAATTCATAAAAAATCCTACAATGTGATTTTCTGGAATTTCTTTTCTCATTTTGTCTGTCATAGTTGAAGTGTACCTATGATGAAAATTACAGGCCTCTCTCATCTTTTTAAGTGGGAGAACTTGCACAATTTGTGGCTAACTAAATACTTTTTTGCCCCACTGTATATATCTAGATATAGATATATATGTACAATATATATCGATATATATATATATATATATATATATATATATATATATATATATATATATATATATATATATATATATACTACCGTTTAAAGGTTTTGGGTTACTTAGAATTGTCCTTGTTTTTTAAAGAAAAGCATTTTTTTGTCCATTTAAAATAACATCAAATTGATCAGAAATAGGGTGTTGACATTGTTAATGTTGTAAATGACTATTGCTGGAAAATGCAGATGTTAAACGGAATATCTACATAGGCTTACAGAGGCCCATTATCAGCAACCATCACTCCCTTCACAGAACGGTGCAAACTGGCTCTAACCAGAATAGAAAGAGGAGTGGGAGGCCCCGGTGCACAACTGAGCAAGGGGACAAGTACATTAGAGTGTCTAGTTTGAGAAACAGACGCCTCACAAGTCCTCAACTGGCAGCTTCATTAAATAGTACCCGCAAAACGCCAGTCTCAATGTCAACAGTGAAGAGTCGACTCCGGGATGCTGGCCTTGTATGCATAGTTGCAAAGAAAAAGCCATATCTCAGACTGGCCAATAAATAGAAAAGATTAAGTTAGGCAAAAGAACACAGACACTGGACAGAGGAACTCTGCCTAGAAGGCCAAAATCCTGTTCTGTGAAGGAAGTAGTACCCAGCGTTGTACAAGATTTTCAGTTTCTTGGCAATATCTCGCATGGAATAGCCTTCATTTCTCAGAACAAGAATAGACTGATGAGTTTCAGAAGAAAGTGCTTTGTTTCTGGCCATTTTGAGCCTGTAACCGAACCCACAAATGCTGATGCTCCAGATACTCAGTCTATAGTCTAAAGAAAGCCAGTTGTATTGCTTATTTAATCAGTACAACAGTTTTCAGCTGTGCTAACATAATTACAAAAGGGTTTTCTAATGATCAATTAGCCTTTCAAAACGATAAACTTGGATTAGCTATATATATATATTTGATGTGGATGTTTTGTGTCTTTGCCCATAACTTTGCACCTTTTGATGTAAATGTTTGAGGACAAAGTTTTGTTCTTTCTGGATACCATTAGAATGACAATAGTACAGAAAGAGAAAGGGCAACAACTCTTACAATTCCAACTATTGAATCCTGCAAGATACTGTTCTTAATTATCCAACTACTGATATGCTGATATGCTGAAAAACATTTGTTGCTCGCACTACAGAAATCCATGTCAGTGCAGTTATACTAATAAAGGCCCAGTGGACTACTTTTGTGAATAAACATATTTTTCAAAAGAAAAAGTTATTCATTAATATTTTTTCAAATTCATTTTCAGGGGATGCTGCAGAACCCTCAGCACCCATATTTACCGCAGTTATGCCCGTGGACATTTTCATTGAAAATGACCCATGATGTCACGTTCCTGACCTGTTTTCTGTTAATTTTGTATGTGTTTAGTTGGTCAGGGCGTGAGTTGGGGTTGGCATTCTATGTTTTGTGTTTCTATGTTTAGGTCAGGTGTAATTAGCCTTATATGGTTCTCAATCAGGGACAGGTGTTTGACGTTTCCTCTGATTGAGAACCATATAAAGGTAGGCTGTTCACAGTTTGTTTGTGGGTGATTGTCTCCTGTGTCCGTATATGTTTGTCATGTTTTGTCTTTTGATTATCATGTCTTGTCCCTGTGCTTCCCTTCCATTTGTCTCCCTCTGCTGGTCTTAGTAGGTTCTTTCCCTCTCTCTTCCCCTCCCTCTCTTCCTCTCTCGCTCTCTCTCTATCGTTCCGTTCCTGCTCCCAGCTGTTCCTCATTCTCCTAACTACCTCATTTAATCTTTCACACCTGTCCCCTATTTTGCCCTCTGATTAGAGTTCCTATTTCTCCCTCTGTTTTCCGCTTCTGTCCTTGTCGGATCTTTGTTTGATGTTTGCTGTTCCGTGTCCTGGTTCCGCCCTGTCGTGTTTTTTGCCTTCATCAGATGCTGCGTGTGAGCAGGTGTCATCTAAGATATATCCAGGAGTACCGTTTTGTTTAAGTTTGGAATATAGACTCTGTTTTTGTTAAGTCGCTTTTGGGTCCTCATTCATCTGCATAACAGAAAGATCCGACCAGTATGGACCCAGCGACTACGGATTCTCGCAACACTGCCATCGAGATCCAGGGAGCAATGCTCGGCAGACACGAGCAGGAATTGTCTGCTGCTCGTCATGCCGTTGAGACCCTGGCCGCTCAGGTTTCCAACCTCTCAGGACAGTTTCAGAGTCTTCGTCTCGTGCCACCTGTTACTTCCTGGTCTTCCGAGTCTTCGGAACCTAGGGTTAATAACCCACCATGTTACTCTGGGCAACCCACTGAGTGCCGCTCCTTTCTGACCCAGTGTGATATTGTGTTTTCTCTCCAGCCCAACACATACTCACGAGAGAGAGCTCGGATCGCCTACGTCATATCACTCCTTACTGGTCGGGCTCGGGAGTGGGGCACAGCTATCTGGGAGGCAAGGGCTGAGTGTACTAACGATTATCAGAGCTTTAAAGAGGAGATGATACGGGTTTTTGATCGTTCAGTTTTTGGGAAGGAGGCTTCCAGGGTCCTGGCTTCCCTATGTCAAGGTGATCGATCCATAACGGATTACTCTATAGAGTTTCGCACTCTTGCTGCATCCAGTGACTGGAACGAGCCGGCGTTGCTCGCTCGTTTTCTGGAGGGACTTCACGCTGAGGTTAAGGATGAGATTCTCTCCCGGGAGGTTCCTTCCAGCGTGGACTCTTTGATTGCACTCGCCATCCGCATAGAACGACGGGTAGATCTTCGTCACCGAGCTCGTGGAAGAGAGCTCGCGTTAACGGTGTTTCCCCTCTCCGCATCTCAACCATCTTCTCCCATCAGCTCAGAGACTGAGCCCATGCAGCTGGGAGGTATTCGCATCTCGACTAAGGAGAGGGAACGGAGAATCACCAACCGCCTTTGTCTCTATTGCGGTTCTGCTGGACATTTTGTCATGTCATGTCCAGTAAAAGGCCAGAGCTCATCAGTAAGCGGAGGGCTACTGGTGAGCGCTACTACTCAGGTCTCTCCATCAAGATCCTGTACTACCTTGTCGGTCCATCTACGCTGGACCGGTTCGGCTGCTTCCTGCAGTGCCTTGATAGACTCTGGGGCTGAGGGTTGTTTTATGGACGAAGCATGGGCTCGGAAACATGACATTCCTCTCAGACAGTTAGGGAAGCCCACGCCCATGTTCGCCTTAGATGGTAGTCTTCTCCCCAGTATCAGATGTGAGACACTACCTTTAACCCTCACAGTATCTGGTAACCACAGTGAGACCATTTCCTTTTTGATTTTTCGTTCACCTTTTACACCTGTTGTTTTGGGTCATCCCTGGCTAGTATGTCATAATCCTTCTATTAATTGGTCTAGTAATTCTATCCTATCCTGGAACGTTTCTTGTCATGTGAAGTGTTTAATGTCTGCTATCCCTCCTGTGTCTTCTGTCCCCTCTACTCAGGAGGAACCTGGTGACTTGACAGGAGTGCCGGAGGAATATCATGATCTGCGCACGGTCTTCAGTCGGTCCAGAGCCAGCTCCCTTCCTCCTCACCGGTCGTATGATTGTTGTATTGATCTCCTTCCGGGGACCACTCCCCCTCGGGGTAGACTTTACTCTCTGTCGGCTCCCGAACGTAAGGCTCTCGAGGATTATCTGTCTGTTTCTCTCAACGCCGGTACCGTGGTGCCTTCTTCCTCTCCCGCCGGAGCGGGGTTTTTCTTTGTTAAGAAGAAGGACGGTACTCTGCGCCCCTGTGTGGATTATCGAGGGCTGAATGACATAACGGTTAAGAATCGTTATCCGCTTCCCCTTATGTCGTCAGCCTTCGAGATGCTGCAGGGAGCCAGGTTCTTTACTAAGTTGGACCTTCGTAACGCTTACCATCTCGTACGCATCAGAGAGGGGGACGAGTGGAAAACGGCGTTTAACACTCCGTTAGGGCATTTTGAATACCGGGTTCTGCCGTTCGGTCTCTCTAATGCTCCAGCGGTCTTTCAGGCATTAGTCAATGATGTACTGAGAGACATGCTGAACATCTTTGTTTTCGTTTACCTTGACGATATCCTGATTTTTTCACCGTCACTCGAGATTCATGTTCAGCACGTTCGACGTGTACTCCAGCGCCTTTTAGAGAATTGTCTCTACGTGAAGGCTGAGAAGTGCGCCTTTCATGTCTCCTCTGTCACTTTTCTTGGTTCTGTTATTTCCGCTGAAGGCATTCAGATGGATCCCGCTAAGGTCCAGGCTGTCAGCGATTGGCCCGTCCCTAAGTCACGTGTCGAGTTGCAGCGCTTTCTCGGTTTCGCTAATTTCTATCGGCGTTTCATTCGTAATTTCGGTCAAGTGGCTGCCCCTCTCACAGCTCTGACTTCTGTCAAGACTTGCTTTAAGTGGTCCGGTTCCGCCCAGGGAGCTTTTGATCTCCTCAAGAAGCGTTTTACATCCGCTCCTATCCTTGTTACTCCTGACGTCACTAAACAATTTATTGTCGAGGTTGACGCTTCAGAGGTGGGCGTGGGAGCCATTCTGTCCCAGCGCTTCCAGTCTGACGATAAGGTTCATCCTTGCGCTTACTTTTCTCATCGCCTGTCGCCATCGGAACGCAACTATGATGTGGGTAACCGCGAACTGCTCGCTATCCGCTTAGCCATAGGCGAATGGCGACAGTGGTTGGAGGGGGCGACCGTTCCTTTTGTCGTTTGGACTGACCATAAGAACCTTGAGTACATCCGTTCTGCCAAACGACTTAATGCACGTCAAGCTCGTTGGGCGTTGTTTTTCGCTCGTTTCGAGTTCGTGATTTCCTATCGCCCGGGGAATAAGAACACCAAGCCTGATGCCTTATCCCGTCTCTTTAGTTCTTCTGTGGTTTCTACCGACCCCGAGGGGATTCTCCCTGAAGGGCGTGTTGTCGGGTTGACTGTCTGGGGAATTGAGAGACAGGTAAAGCAAGCGCTCACTCACACTGCGTCGCCGCGCGCTTGTCCTAGTAACCTTCTGTTTGTTCCTGTCCCTACTCGTCTGGCTGTTCTTCAGTGGGCTCATTCTGCCAAGTTAGCTGGCCACCCCGGTGTTCGGGGTACGCTTGCTTCTATTCGCCAGCGGTTTTGGTGGCCTACTCAGGAGCGGGACACGCGCCGTTTCGTGGCTGCTTGTTCGGACTGCGCGCAGACTAAGTCAGGTAACTCTCCTCCTGCCGGTCGTCTCAGACCGCTTCCCATTCCTTCTCGACCATGGTCTCACATCGCCTTAGACTTTATTACCGGTCTGCCTTCGTCTGCGGGGAAGACTGTGATTCTTACGGTTATCGATAGGTTCTCTAAGGCGGCACATTTCATTCCCCTCGCTAAGCTTCCTTCCGCTAAGGAGACGGCACAAATCATCATTGAGAATGTGTTCAGAATTCATGGCCTCCCGTTAGACGCCGTTTCAGACAGAGGTCCGCAATTCACGTCACAGTTTTGGAGGGAGTTCTGTCATTTGATCGGTGCTTCCGTCAGTCTCTCTTCCGGGTTTCATCCCCAGTCTAACGGTCAAGCAGAAAGGGCCAATCAGTCGATTGGTCGCATTTTACGCAGCCTTTCGTTTCGAAACCCTGCGTCTTGGGCAGAACAGCTCCCCTGGGCTGAGTACGCTCACAACTCGCTTCCTTCGTCTGCTACAGGGCTATCTCCGTTTCAGAGTAGTCTTGGTTACCAGCCTCCTCTGTTCTCGTCCCAGCTCGCCGAGTCCAGCGTTCCCTCCGCTCAGGCTTTTGTCCAACGTTGTGAGCGCACTTGGAGGAGGGTCAGGTCTGCACTTTGCCGTTACAGGGCGCAGACTGTGAGAGCCGCCAATAAACGTAGGATTAAGAGTCCTAGGTATTGTCGCGGTCAGAGAGTGTGGCTTTCCACTCGTAACCTTCCCCTTACGACAGCTTCTCGCAAGTTGACTCCGCGGTTCATTGGTCCGTTCCGTGTCTCTCAGGTCGTCAATCCTGTCGCTGTGCGACTGCTTCTTCCGCGACATCTTCGTCGCGTCCACCCTGTCTTCCATGTCTCTTGTGTCAAGCCTTTTCTTCGCGCTCCCGTTCGTCTTCCCTCCCCCCCTCCCGTCCTTGTCGAGGGCGCACCTATTTACAAGGTACGGAAGATCATGGACATGCGTTCTCGGGGACGTGGTCACCAGTACTTAGTGGATTGGGAGGGTTACGGTCCTGAGGAGAGGAGTTGGGTTTCATCTCGGGACGTGCTGGACCGTTCGTTGATTAATGATTTCCTCCGTTGCCGCCAGGGTTCCTCCTCGAGTGCGCCAGGAGGCGCTCGGTGAGTGGGGGGGTACTGTCATGTTTTGTCTTTTGATTATCATGTCTTGTCCCTGTGCTTCCCTTCCATTTGTCTCCCTCTGCTGGTCTTAGTAGGTTCTTTCCCTCTCTCTTCCCCTCCCTCTCTTCCTCTCTCGCTCTCTCTCTATCGTTCCGTTCCTGCTCCCAGCTGTTCCTCATTCTCCTAACTACCTCATTTAATCTTTCACACCTGTCCCCTATTTTGCCCTCTGATTAGAGTTCCTATTTCTCCCTCTGTTTTCCGCTTCTGTCCTTGTCGGATCTTTGTTTGATGTTTGCTGTTCCGTGTCCTGGTTCCGCCCTGTCGTGTTTTTTGCCTTCATCAGATGCTGCGTGTGAGCAGGTGTCATCTAAGATATATCCAGGAGTACCGTTTTGTTTAAGTTTGGAATATAGACTCTGTTTTTGTTAAGTCGCTTTTGGGTCCTCATTCATCTGCATAACAATGTTACCACACGGGACTGTATCGTTTGTTTGTAGTCTGTTCCTGTTCGTGAGTTCTTCGTGTATTTATGTAAGTTCCATGTTCAGGTCTGTCTACGTCGTTTTGTTATTTTGTAGTTTGTTGAAGTGTTTTCGGTTTTCGTATTTTCTTTAATAAACTTCATTATGTCCACTTTCCACGCTGCGCTTTGGTCCAATCCCTACTCCTCCTCTTCTTCGTCTGAAGAGGAGGAGGACAGCCGTTACACATGAGCACCAACATGTGAAGTTCATAGGAGCGTATCAAGTTGGGTGTCAAATGAAAGCTACGAGTCTATATTTTTGGGAAATGAAGGCATAGATATCTTTGTCAACCATTTTCCATCTTAAAAATGAGGTGTGAGTAAAGTTTTTGATTTCTGGATAAACGGATGGGAAAGGGGTATTAGAAAACATCTACCAGAAAAGGTCTTAAAAGGTATTCGGAATACATCAAAACACAATGTTGACATAAAGAGCCCTTCCAACTAATATCAACAAATGTTGCCTTGTGCCTTGTAATTCCATTACCAAATACCACATATGTTTAAGATATTTTCTCATACATTCTTTCAATGTAAAGTTTTATTAAGTTTTCTTTTTTTTCAGTCAACAAACAAAACACAATCCAATTTCACAGATGTGGCAGACATAAATAATAGAATAAAACAAAGTTGTTGTTTTTTTTTGCTGCAGTGGCAGCACTATCAGTAATCCTGTTAGATTTTTCCAGCTTTAGTTGAGACAGTGAGCACCAAATTAGGTTTACAGCACCAAGTATACAAATACATTTCCTTAATCACCCAATTCACTCTGTCCAGTTTGAAATATAGTAGTGGAGATCAGAGTATTTTCTAATTTATCCCCCTCATGAGGAGGGAGGATAATGAAAGTTCACAGAAGTAACGGTAGACCCACCAATTACACTGACAAAAATATAAACATAACATGTAAAGTGTTGGTTTCATGAACTGAAATAAAAGATCCCAGAAATGTCTCCTTTGATAAGATAATACATCCACCTGACAACTGTGGCATATCAATAAGCTGATTAACCAGCATGATCATTACACAGGTGCACCTTGTGCTGGGGACAAGAAAAGGCTACTCTAAAATGTGCAGTTTTGTCACACAATAGAATGCCATGGTTTTAAGGGAACGTGCAATTGGCATGCTGACTGCAAGAATGTCCATCATAGCTGTTGCCAGATAATTTAATGTTCATTTCTCTACCATAAGCCAACATCGTTTTAAATAATTTATCCGGCTTCTTCACCTGTGGGATTGTCTGAGACCAGCCACCCGGACAGCTGATGAAACTGTTTGCACAACCAAAGAATTTCTGCACAAATGGTCAGAAACCCCCTCAGGGAAGCTCATCTGCGCACTCGTCATCCTCACCAGGGTCTTGACCTGACTTCAGTTCGGCATCGTAACCGACTTCAGTGGGGAAATGCTCACCTTCGATGGCCACTGGCACGCTGGAGAAGTGTGCTCTTCACGGATGAATCCCGAATTCAACTGTACTGGGCAGATGACAGATGGCATTATGTTTGCTAATGTCAACTTTGTGAACAGAATGCCCCATGGTGACGGTGGGGTTATGGTATGGGCAAGCATAAGCTACAGACAACGAACAGAATTACATTTTAATGCACAGAGATACTGTGACGAGATCCTGAGGCCCATTGTCTTGCCATTCATTCGCCGAAATCACCTCATGTTTCAGTATGAAAATGCACAGCCCCATGTCGCAAGGATCTATACACAGTTCCTGGAAGCTGAAAATGTCCTAGTTCTTCCATGGCCTGCATACTCACCAGACATGTCACCAATTTAGCATGTTTGGGATACTCTAGATCGACGTGTACGACAGCGTGTTCCAGTTCCCGCCAATATCCAGAAACTTCGAACAGCCATTGAACAGGAGTGGGACAACATTCCACAGGTCACAATCAACAGCCTGATCAACTCTATGCGAAGGAGATGTGTTGCGCTGCATGAAGCAAATGGCAGTCACACCAGATACTGACTGGTTTTCTGATCCACACCACTACTTTTTTTTAAAGGTATCTGTGACCAACAGATGCATATCTGTATTCCCAGTCATGTGAAATCCATAGATGTACCCTACTCTGCTCTGCTGTGCTGTATTGTACTGCACTGTACTTTACTGTACAGTGCAGTACTGTACTGTGATGTCAAAACTTGTGAAACATGAGGACTATGACATTCATATCCATAATTATGCATTCCTGTGTAGTACAGATCAGGGACCCATGATGTAATTCTGTTACTGTAATGCCGTTACCAGGTGTACATCTCTTACTTCTCTTACTGTAGTTCAATAACAAAAAGACAATTCCGTTACCAAAATTTGCATTTGCACATGTTCTTCCAGTAAATGTGTTTTGGTAAAAAAAAAAAGTAGAATTAGTAAAAGTAATCATGTGTGCATGGAATTGTGTGGTTTGTTCATATTTTCAATCAATTTGTTTTGTTTGGCATACATTTTCAAGTGAAAAAAATGATTTGAAGGGAAATTTCGTCAACGTGGAATTGCCCCCCTGCTCACATCTACTGATTGAGTTCAGTAGTATGCCTTTGCCTGCTGCCTTATCCATCAGTTTGAGCATGCTTAGACCCCTTACAGACAATCACAAGCCCACCGTTCCAATGACTCGACCTTATCAAAATCACAATCACATCGTTATCACATCATTAATACTCAAGCGGGCCGACGGGCAACACTGACACATCCCTCCGCAGTGGCGCTCCCAACTTTTGATCACCTTAATAGAAGTTTCTCGGCCCATCTCTCTCCTCTTGGCTCCTTTCATGCGGGCTGCATCCCAAATTGCACTCTATTCCTTATTTAGTGCATAGGGCTCTGGTCAAAAGTAGTGCACTATATAGGGAATTAGGTGCCATTTGGGACGCAGCCATGGATGATCATGTCACTGTCAGCGTGGCCATTAAAGCAAAACAGGGGAGAGAAGAGAGGCAAGCTCCACATGCCAAATGATGCAGAGAAATGAGTAATCCGTCAGCCCGATAGACCCCTCGCCGGCTTTTCTGAAAAGGTGTAATTTGCTTTAATTTGATTTGTTTTTCAGGGCAGCCATTAATATGGCTTTTATTTATCCCACCCGTGGTTAGCTCCTTGTCTGCCTTATTACTATTCAACAGCAAATGTTCCTGAGCTGTGTATTAGTACAAGGGAGGGGGGCATGAAAGTTGAAATGATCATCTACATAGAGTAGCTATGACATTAATACAAAACAGCTGTCTGCCTTGATGTCAGTTTTGCGAGGTATGATGACCCTGTTTAGGGTTTCTTTAAGTAATTTAAGGGATGTGTGCTTTATTGAAAACTCCATTCAGGCATCCATAGACTCACTGTTACTGTTGAGGATTGACTAATGATTGAATAACAATATACATTATTCTTATTAGTAGGTTAAAACATTGTTTAAAACAACAACAAAGTAGGCTGTCTGCGAAATCATTGAATATCTCCATATCACTGTGTTGTCAACAGTCTTTGTCTGAATGTCTATTTCTGTTACCTCTAGCACAAACCACCATTGTCATTAAATATGTCCAATCACATCTGGCACAAGCCCGAAGTAAATTCTCCCCCTACAACTCCAGTTTAGGCTGGGGTTTAAAAGCCTTCCATTTTGATACTGTAAAATTCAAAAAAGAAAGGTTCCTCTTTCCCCCATCCCCTCCAGTTGCACCACCAGCTTAGCCACTCCAGATGCAGCAGGTAGGGTGAGCGCACTGTGATGTAAAATGGCTTAACCATTATAACTGTCAGCACCTCCTTCCGACACACATTATTCATGGCCACCACCTCTTATTTTAATAAGGTCTGACTGCTCCAGGACTACACCATAATTCTAGCCGAGGGGAGGCTTTAAGGAGAGGCCGTCATAATTTAGCGGTGACCAATTATCACTTCCTGATGTGTCATAAGGGGACAGGGGAGGATGGGTCGGGGGGGGGGGGGGGGGGGGGGGTTGGGGGGGGTTGCTTGCCTGTACAGGCTTCCCAAAGTAGTGGAGCTCTGTGAGTGAGTTGAAGTGACAACAAACACCTAACACCCCTACATACACGCGCGCACATGCACACACACACACTGTGCATTGTCACCTGCCTGTCAGCTGTGTATGGGAAAGTCTAGTAAAGGTCATTGTCTGTGTAATGAACTCGCGCCACCCGCTTATATCATCACAGTTGACAACAGCAAGGAGGGAGGGAGGTCAGAGAAGTCAATCAGTGTTCTTTAGTTCTACAGTACATCACTGTGAGTGACCACCTTTCCCCTGTGCTTTTGCCAGAGTCATCACATTAAAATAGGAGGGGTTTATCTGAAAAATAACGAGTTGAGTCAAAATACACCAAGTAAAACTTTCATGGAACACATCTCGCTAGGGCCATAATATAGAATCCCACAAAGTGCACAGATCAGTATTTGGAGAATAACAAGTGGATTTCATAAGTGGAGGACAAAGAGTGAGGATTGGAGAAGTGCCCAAGCGCAGTTGAACTATGAGTGAATGTATATAGTACATTCCTCTTTCTTACAGCAGTAGAAGGTATATTTATCCACTGAGAATCCATAAGGGCGAAAATGTAACTTGTACTGTGTGTGTAATGCACAGACCTAATTCATTCAGTTTGACTATGCATGAATGACTGAGTGTGGTAAATAACAGGTATTCCCCTTTTCTTACTGGAGCTAGTTTTATTCCTCCACTGAGGGGCTAGAAGGAAGAAGAAGCTGTTTGTGTGTTGTACACATCCATTCTGTTCAGCAGCAGTCCCCACCAATAGACAGGCAATGGGTTTTTACCGCAAGAGCTGCAGTGGTATGAAGTACTTCAGTAAAAATACTTTAAAGTGCTACTTAACTAGCTTTTTGGGGTATCTGTACTTTACTATTTATATCTTTGACTACTTTTACTTTTACTTCACTACATTCCTTAAGAAAATATTGTACTTTTTATTCCATACATTTTCCTTGACACCCAAAAGTACTCGTTACATTTTGAATGCTTAGCAGGACAGGAAAATGGTCCAACCACTTCACGCACTTATCAACAGAAGGAATTTGAAATGATTTATACATTTACTTTTGATACTTAGGTATATTTTTATCCAAATACTTTTAGACTTTTACTGGGTGAATTTTACTTTCACTTGAGCATGACAATTTGGTACTTTGTCCACCACCGAAGAGCTGGCACATCATGTGATGCAGGAGAGGAGGTGAGGGTAGAGAAAATACCAAAGCTACTATTTAAGAAATATGTTGCTCTTATCTTACAAGCAGATGCCAAGCCCCCAACCCCCCCACCATGGTGTGTTATGTAACTGTATAGGCCTACGTAGCGCTCCACTGCCTGTGACTGTGTGTGACAAGTGGCCTCTAGGGTACACTCAGTAAATTTGAAAATATGATTAACAGATTAGACAGGAGAAAATAACCTGTACCAGTTGGTATCCATGGTAGCTAAAATGGCCGCCATTATACCAGCACAGTCCCGTTGGGCAGTCAATAGTCTAGTGTATCAAAGTCGACATGATAAATCACACAACACCCCGGCACTTCCTAATTTCCTCCCTCATACTATGTTATTGTTGTGCTGTCCCTACCTGTGTTGCTTGCACAGTCGCCCTCATAGCTTGAAGAATGAGGCTGAATTGCATCCATTTGGTACTTAAACCCTTGCAGGAAATGGCGAACATGTTCCTGGTCTCTCTAGATGTGGGGACTTGTTACATTGTAGCGCTTCAGAGATTGTGAAACCCTGCTGTTGTTTTCACAGCAGAAGACTCCATTATGCAGTTGGAACATGGGTCTCATGCTACCACTGCCCTCCCTCAACATGCACATCTCATTCACGATCGCTTACCATAGGTGTTTGAAAGGGTAGTGTGAATAGTGCACAGATGTTTTACTGAAATATTAGCTAAATGTCATAATGTTAGTCACACAGTCGAAACAAAAAATATTGTATGTGAGAACATGCAGTATACGGTCTAGGAACATACGTTGTACTTAATAATAGGACATTCATAATGTATCATCAGCACAGATGGTATCTAATGACCACATTTACATACATTAAAATTCAAGATGGTGAATTTGGTTGTTTATAACATACAGAAGATAACTTTACTGTTGATTCTGAAATGACATTGTCAACTATTAAAGGGAACATCAATGGAACACATTATCAGGGTCTAAAGATGACTGATTATAATAGCCCAGGGGACATAGCCCATAAACTTGATAAAACTAAAAAGTGTAATTTCTTGTTCCGTGACGGTCAGTTTTCCCAAACTCCTCAGCCGACTCCTATGGGAACTTAGTTCTCCTCTCCTGTCAGAAAGTAGTCTCACTCAAGCTAATGCTTCCCCTATCGCTCCGTTTCTCCTTAAATAAAAGAGTATGGGTAATATTGCTCTGCCACTAAGCCCTCTGTTTACTCCACGGTTTAATGCAGTAAGGCCTTAATTGCATTCATTATCTGAGTCTGCAGGTCTGGGACTAGGCTGGGGGACGAGAGATGGGGGATTTCACTTATCACTTGTTTATTCAAAAATATATATAATTATAACTGCCAAGAGATAATAAATAATGAGAATGTATTTAAGAAATAAATAAATAAAAATACAGGATTTCCTCTGTACTTTTATCAATCCCCATTTTGTCAGAAGGAAATTAAGACACGTGGCCATTTTGGCTCAAGTTTGTTTACATTCATAATGGAAAATGACTGGTGGGCGAAAATAATATTGAATCTAGAGATATGCTGTAGTGTTGGATAATTCAGGATATAATTTAAACATATTTTATATTCTGCCTGTTGACAAAAGGAAAATAAGGAACATGTCATTTAATATCAACTGAAGGGCATGGTTAGTACTATATGTGATGCATTGTTAACTTAAAGGATGAAATTACCCACATGAAAAAATATTAAGTTTAATATAGAATACTACAGTACTTACTATATAATAATGTAGTAAACTGTAGTACACTGTAGAATACTTTATCGTGTGTAATACTTACTATAGAATGTTGTAATATACTGTAGAATACTATAGTAAATACAACAGTATTATCCGGGAAAAAACACTGTAGTAAATACTACAGTAATGTCTGCAAAAACACCAGTTTGCAAAAACACAGCCATTTTTTAAACTATAGTAAATACTACAGTATTTAATTAGCATATACTTAGCATTCCCCTCCCCCATGTCCCAATTTGTGCCACCCATAAGTGAGGAACCTACATGCCAAACATAGACCATATTGTCTTCCATAATTGTTTATAGAAAAGAGGAGAAACTCTGAACTATCTGTTCAGACCACAGCAGGGTTGGGGAGTATCAGATTACATGTAAGGGATTCCAAAAAAACGGTAACTGTAATCCATTAAATTACCAGCAAAAATAATGTAATCAGATTACAGATACTTTTGAAAAACTAGATGATTACTTCGAGGATTACTTTTAAATTCAGACAGAATGTTTCCAGAAAACTACTTTGACACTTCTCTGTTTTCTCAATGACATTCAATTCAGCATTGAAAAAAGGCCCAAATGTAAGTTTGTTCCACCTGAGCAAGTCTGACCACAAGTCAGAGACCACTATGACACTATGATGACACACCAAATGTGTTTGATGGATCGCGGGAAAAGAGCAGGAACAGGCTTTTGTAGGCTACAGTCCAAGCTATTTCTTCCAATGGTGCGACTGCTGTCGGCATCCATAGATTATCCAACTTAAATAAACGCTTGGAGGTAAGGATGTAAGGATGTAAGGATGCCGTAGACTACCGTATTCTACGGTAGTCTACGGCAATATGGATATCCCTTGTTGTTGATATCTACATGGTGCATTGATGTGAATCACACTGCTGCTCTCTCATTTAGCTATTTGTGCCTTATGGATTGTGGTTGTTGTTGATGTCTGTTCACAAATCAAAATGTGTATTTGAACCCAATAATGGTTGAATTCAAGAAGTTTAAGCTGCCTATCAATCATTGTTTTTGAAACCAGTGGACAGCCAGTGAAACATGCGCTCTTGCAACAGCTGCATAGTGCGGATCCAAACCTATGGAATAAAAGTGGGGCTTTAATTGCTCAATCTAATTCATGCTGGTTAAAAAAATTAATCCATAGGCCTAATGGACACATGCTCAAACTTGCACACTTTTGATAGATTTAAAGGGGAAGTATGTAGTTGCTACATCCATTTTTGGACTTATAAATTATATATATCCATTGATTCTTGAAGAATATAACTTATAAAGAAATACCTTGTGAGTTTAGTTCAAAAGTCACACTCCATGAGAACTCAAAATATAAGCTTGTTTTTCCTCCAATGTTTGTAGACATTGTAAAGATAAACAAACACTGTAAAGCCTCATAACATGGTTAAAACAATAATGTTTATATAATGTATGGTCAGTCCTTGCATCCATAGCTCTGTCTATTAATCTGAGAGTGGTTCCATTTCTCCAGGCCAATCTCTAAACTGTTTACCAAAACAGAAGCGGGCGACCGTTTTGTTATTGTTTCATCTGTGGATTCGCCCTTTAAACAGCTGCATATTATCAAGATATCAAAGTGTCACCAACAAAAAGATAAAAAATAGGCCTGCAGCATATGCAGCATATGGCATAAATTTTTCACATGTAAATAGCACTTTTCAGTACTGCTCAAAGCGTGCCATTCCATGAGCGCAGCATTTATTTTTAAACTTAAATTAATGAGCCCAATTAGTCCTCCATGACAACAAAATTAAAAACAACAGAGTAGGGCTGGCTAATAAGTCCGTAGTTTTGGGGTCATGCTCAGGTAAAACAATTTGTCTATATCTACAGTTGAAGTAGGAGGTTTGCATACACTTAGGTTGGAGTCATTAAAACTCGTTTTTCAACCACTCCACAAATTTCTTGTTAACAAACTATAGTTTTGGCAAGTCGGTTAGGACATCTACTTTGTGCATGACACAAGTCATTTTTCCAACAATTGTTTACAGACAGATTATTTCACTTATAATTTACTGTGTCACATACACTAAGTTGGCTGTGCCTTTAAATAGCTTGGAAAATTCCAGATAACTATGTCAAGCTTCTGATAGGCTAATTGACATCATGTGAGTCAATTGGAGGTGTACCTGTGGATGTATTTCAAGGCCTACCTTCAAACTCAGTACCTCTTTGCTTGACATCATGGGAAAATCAAAAGAAATCAGCCAAGACCTCAGAAAAAAAAGTTTAGACCTCCACAAGTCTGGTTCATCCTTGGGAGCAATTTAGAAACGCCTGAAGGTACCACGTTCATCTGTACAAACAACAGTACGCAAGTATAAACACCATGGGACCACGCAGCCTTCATACCGCTCAGGAAGGAGACGCGCTCTGTCTCCTAGAGATGAACGTACTTTGGTGTGAAAAGTGCAAATCAATCCCAGAACAACAGCAAAGGACCTTGTGAAGATGCTGGAGGAAACAGGTACAAAAGTATCTATATCCACAGTAAAATGAGTCCTATATCGACATAACCTGAAAGGCCGCTCAGCAAGGAAGAAGCCCCTGCTCCAAAACTGCCATAAAAAAAGCCAGACTACGGTTTGCAACTGCACATGGGGACAAAAATCGTACTTTTTGGAGAAATGTCCTCTGGTCTGATGAAACAAAAATGAACTGTTTGGCCATAATTACCATTGTTATGTTTGGAGGAGAAAGGGGGACGCTTGCAAGGCGAAGAACACCATACCAACTGTGGAGCACGGGGGTTGGCAGCATCATGTTGAGGAGGTGCTTTGCTGCAGGAGGGAGGGACTGGTGCACTTCACAAAATAGATGGCATCGTGATGCAGGAAAATTATGTGGATATATTGAAGCAACATCTCAAGACATCAGTCAGGAAGTTAAAGCTTGGTCGCAAATGGGTCTTCCAAATGGACAATGACCCCAAGCATACTTCCAAGGTGTGGCAAAATTGCTTATGGACAACAAAGTCAAGGTACTGGAGTGGCCATCACAAAGCCCTGACCTCAATCCTATAGAAAATGTGTGGGCAGAATTGAAAAAGCGTGTGCGTGCAAGGAGGCCTACAAACCTGACTCAGTTACACCAGCTCTGTCAGGAGGAATGGGCCAAAATTCACGGAACTTATTGTGGGAAGCTTGTGGAAGGCTACCCGAAATGTTTGACTCAAGTTAAACAATTTAAAGGCAATGCTAACAAATACTAATTGAGAGTATGTAAACTTCTGACCAACTGGGAATGTGATGAAAGAAATAAAAGCTGAAATAAATCATTCTGTCTACTATTATTCTGACATTTCACATTCTTAAAATAAAGTGGTGATCCTCACTGACCTAAAACAGGGAATTTTTTGTCAATTTAAATGTCAGGAATTGTGAAAAACTGAGTTGAAATGTATTTGGCTAAGGTGTATGTAAATTTCCGACTTCAACTGTATATATATTCTTGAAGATCAAGGGGTATAACATTCATTGAAATTACTGGAATTCTGATAGACTATGGTTTTTAACGTAAAGATATAATCTAATAGTATTATTATATGTACTAGAAAGCGATGGGTTAGTCGAAGCCTACATAACCAACACATAAAGTAAAATGTAACATCCATATGTGGCCAGCTATTTAAACTTTAACATTGATTTATCCTGCAATAGATGTCGTTCAATTGGTAACATACATTTGTGTCTTCTTCTAATGCCTCTTAAAGGGAAAGTAATCTAAAAGTAACATAATGTAATCAGATTATGTTACTGAGTTTGGGTAATCCAAAAGTTACGTTACTGATTTCAATTTTGGACAGATAACTAGTAACTGTAACTGATTACATTTAGAACATGTGCTCTTTTGCTATTTCTCTAGTAGGTTTCCTCAAGGAGAAGGCCTACACTTTGATGTCAAATATAATAAAACAAAAACACTACAGTAAATACTACAGTAATATCTGCAAAAACACTACAGTAATTATCATAGTATAACCTACAGTTTTCTTTTACTACAGTATTTATACTTCAGTTCACTGTAAATACTACAGTATACTATAGCAAAGGCGTCAAAAACACTATAGTGAATACTAAAGTATTTACAGTGTATTCGGAAAGTATTCAGACCCCTTGACTTTTTCCACATTTTGTTCTGTTACATCCTTATTCTAAAATTGATTAAATTATATTTTTTCCTCATCAATCTACACACAATACCCCATAATGATGAAGGAAAAACATTTTTTTTATTTGTCCAAATTATTATGTATTAAGTATTTAGACTCTTTACTCAGTACTTTGTTAAAGTGCCTTCAGCGGCGGTTAAAGCCTTGAGTGTTCTTGGCACACCTGTATTTGGGGAGTTATTCCCACTAGCACTGTTACCATGCTAACAAACAATATTACACAAAATAAAGTCCACATATGGACTTCCACACTAACTCCATTCAGCCCAAGGCCCTTATTTTCATTTAATTCTGGGTTAAGCACACATCGAGTCACTGCACCGTTGTTCTGTCTTCTATTGAACAAAGGATTGGCATAGTATATCCTTTATGATAATGACTATGACTAATATTGATATAAGCTGTTTGCCATACTACAACCGAATGTCATGCTGCATTAGTGTATTGTATTGCACATGCTCAGTTCAGTGACTATTATAAATGAACTTTTTGGCTGCATCTTGCCTTGATGGATTAATACACCGCATTTTCAAAACGAGAACATTGATTTCACAGAATGGTAGCCATGTCGTTGCCCAGTCTGTTACATGAGATGACATATGTAAGGGGCAGATGGGATGGATGGTTCATCCAGGTTTGTTTATCAGAAATGTCAGCAGCATGTCGGACCAACTGGTCAAGGCAGGTGCCAGATCCGATAACAACCTGATTGATGCAGACTGCTACACGAGCACATGACCCTAAGCATGAATAAGGGGTATGGGAAATAGTCAGTTAATTTAGGAGGAAATTTGATTTACTGTAGAATTTTAAAGCCTGCGTTTGAGAGAGTTATACATACTTGGATGAATGCATGTAGTCTGCTTTAACTTAGTTCAGTGCAGCAATATTGTGATATGTAGTAGGGCTGGGAATTTCTAGGGACCTCACAATACAACATTATCACGATACTTAGGTGCCGATGCGACATGTATTGTGATTCTCACGATTCTATATGTATTGACATTCGATACTGTGATTTTATTGCGATTCCATGTTCGAAACATATTGCTCACCATGTCTGCTGCAAAGGGACAAGAGGGAGACATCAGAACGAATCTTGATCTGTCATGGAAATAAAAGTGCTGAAAACATATTGGCTCCCTATGTAAAAAGATGGAGAACAAGCTATGAAGGAAAAATACTGGAGTTTTAGTGCAGGTACAGCCAACTAAAGCAAACATTATATTGCGATATTGTCAACACGATACGATACAATATATCGTCAAAAAGAATATCCCGATATGTAACTGTATCAGTGTTTTCCCCCGTCACTAATATGTAGGTAGGTCAGTGGTGAGAATTCCAACAGTCCACAATGCTAAAACTATGGCTTTTTATGGTATCAAAGTTTGTTTAATGCATACATTTTTCTTTACATGGCATATCATTGGTATCCTTGTTGTGACTGTTACCTCACCTGTAAAATTAATGACTATCCCATTGCCCCAAATGTAATAGATTTAACAACAGCGGTTACGCTGTCTCCATGCTCGATGACCAGAGACTCCAGCGGTTGGACGGTGGCATACAATCTGCTGGAGAAAATTTGGCATTGTGAGAGTAATATGTCCAGATGGAATTAGGCCCTTTTCCCTAGTGGTCAATAATACACACACACACAGAAACACAGGGCACACACACACGCGCACACTTGCACACACACACATGTGACTCTTCACACTGACCACCTGTGAAGGTCGCGTGGGACCGGGACAAAGTGTTAGCTCTGCAGTTGTAGCTCCTGCACCCTAGCGCTAATGAAAGCTACAGTGGAGAAAATAAGGTCACACCAGGCTAGCTTTATCTGGCACTTCTCACATAATATTGAGTCCCCTTTTACAAGGTCTAAATACTCTAGTACCCCGCGCTTCTGCTACTGTGAACAAAGAAGGTGTGAGAGTCAAGGAAAGAAATGCAAGGGTCGATCTCTAGAGTACTATTTAAACTTTCTTTCAGGCCTGTTCCGCCTCTCACTGACACAAACTACTGTATATCAGTAGGCTGTTACATAGTCATGTGTTCACCACTTGCTTAGACCAGTGTTTCCTTACAAAATATATTTTAAAACATCTCACAAAATGCATATGAATTATCTCGTCATTGATTGTCAAAGACTCCAGAATGGGCCGCTAACTGCTATTCTATCAACAGATAAAATAGAATAAAACTGTCTGGACGCTACTGACGGTATGACTTATCAGGATATCATGAAAAGAAGAGGGTACGCTAGGGTTGCAGAATTCCAGTGTCTTTACCAAGTGTAATTCCATGAATCTTCCAGCTGGCATTTCTCAAAAACTTGGGCATTTTGGGAACGTTTCCGGAATTTTGCAACCCTAGGGTTTACAGGGGGAGTGTTAGTGAGTCATTTGGCATCATTCTGCGGAACCGTTCTTCTGTTTCTCCAATCCTCCAGGCTCTTCAGTTTTAGCCTGCTGGAGCGATAAAATAACCACAATTGAAAAAGTATTTCAATAATGCTGTCACCACCTTCCAGATTTATGCAGCCTTTAATATTGCAGAGGAGAGGGGTGACGTGGCAAGACGGGAGGAAAGAGGGAGACGGGAAGACGGGAGGCTGATTTTTATCTGAGAGAGAAGGATGACAGTTCCATTACCTGAAAGTCAAGGATGCCATTTCCTGATCCAACAAGTATGGGTCTGAGTCCCAAATGGCACCCTATTCCTTACATAGTGCACTACTTCTGATCATAGCCCTGGTCAAAAGAAGTGCACTACATAGGGAATAGGGTGCCATTTGGGACTGGGACTATTTTTCTTCCTCCTTCCCATGAACGTTTTATCAATACTGGAGGTTTGCCGGTTTGGTCCGTCACTGCTCAGGGCTCACTCATCGACCAGCCAGGGAGTCAATTATGTTCATCACTAATCAAAGACTAGGTTGCCTGTTGTAATGGCGGGTTATTTTAGGACAATGAACCGTTTTCACACTTTGATGCATAACAATAAGTTGACCAAGTTCAGTTGACCATGTGTATTGGCAGTGGTGGAAAAATTACTAAATTGTCATGCTTGAGTCAAAGTAAAGATACCTTAATAGAAAATGACTCAAGAAAAAGTGAGTCACCCCGTAAAAAACTACTTGAGTAAATGTATTTGGTTTTACATATACTTATGTATCAAAAGTAAAAGTAAAAATATGAATAATTTCAAATTCCTTATATTAAGCAAACCAGACGGCACAATTGTATTTTTAGTTTTTATTGACGGATAGCCAGGGGCACACATAATTTACGAGCGAAGCATTTGTGTTTAGTGAGTCCTTCAGATCAGAGGCAGTAGGGATGACCAGGGATGTTCTCTTGATACAGTGCCTTGCAAAAGTATTCACCCCCTTGGTGTATTTCCTATTTTGATGCATTACAACCTGTAATTTAAAATGATTTTTATTTGGATTTCATGTAATGGACATACACAAAATAGTCCAAATTGGTGAAGTGAAATGAAAAAAATTACTTATTTCAAAAAATTCAAACAAATAAAAAATGGAAAAGTGGTACGTCCATATGTTTTCACGCCCTTTGCTATGAAGCCCCTAAATAAGATCTGGTGCAAACAATTACCTTCAGAAGTCACATAATTAGTTAAATAAAATCCACCTGTGTGCAATCTAAGTGTCACATGATCTGTCACATGATCTCAGTATATATACACCTATTCTGAAAGGCCAAATAGTCACCTGTTCTGAAAGGCCAAAGAGTCTGCAACCCCACTATGTAAGAGGCACCACCAAGCAAGCGACACTATGAAGACCAAGGAGCTCTCCAAACAGGTCAGGGACAAAGTTATGGAGAAGTACAGATCAGGGTTGGGTTACAAAAAAATATCCGAAACTTTGAACTTCCCATGGAGCACCATTAAATCCATTATTTAAAAAATGGAAAGAATATGACACCACAACAAACCTGAGAGAGGGCCGCCCACCAAAACTAACAGACCAGGCAAGGAGGGCATTAATCAGAGAGGCAACAAAGAGACCAAAGATAACCCTGAAGGAGCTGCAAAGCTCCACAGCGGAGATTGGAGTATCTGTCCATTGGACCACTTTAAGCCGTACACTCCACAGAGCTGGGCTTTACGGAAGAGTGACCAGAAAAAGCCATTGCTTAAAGAAAAAAAGGCATGTGGGAGACTCCCCAAACATATGGAAGAAGGTACTCGGATCAGATGAGACTAAAATTGAGCTTTTTGGCCATCAAGGAAAACACTATGTCTGGTGCAAACCCAACACCTCTCATCACCCGAGAACACCATCCCCACAGTGAAGCATGGTGGTGGCAGCATCATGCTGTGGGGATGTTTTTCATCGGCAGGGACTGTGAAACTGGTCAGAATTGAAGGACTTAGGGTTGTTCTGTGAATAGTTATACACGCTCAAGTATTTCTTGTTTGTTTCACAATAAAAAATATTTAGCATCTTCAAAGTGGTAGGCATGTTGTGTAAATCAAATTATACAAACCCCCAGAAAATCCATTTAAATTCCAGGTTGCAAAGCAACAAAATAGGAAAAATGCCAAAGGGGGTGAATACTTTCGCAAGCCACTGTAAGTGTGTGAATTGGACCATTTTCCTGTCAAAATGTAACGAGTACTTTTGGGTGTCAGGAAAAATGTATGGAGTAAAAAGTACATTATTTTCTTTAGGAATGTAGTGAATTAAAAGTAAAAGTTGGCAAAAATATAAATAGTAAAGTAAAATATAGATACCCCCAAAAAACGACCTAAGTAGTACTTTACACCACTGTGTATTGTCTCAGTTTAGAATTGACTGTCCTTGATAATGGTTCCTGCAAGAGTTGTAATACACATAAGCACAGCATGTCTAATCAAATATAAAGGCCTTTGCCACAAACGGTGGCTTTAAAAACCTTCCCATGTACTTCACATACCAACGCTGATTAGAAAAGAGAATAGCACGACTCCTACTCTTCATATTTAAAATTAATGTAAAAAAAAAGTTTGACACGTTCTCGTTCCCAGATAATGAACACATGATGAGTGAATGCTGTGGTGGTATAATTAGACCATTTTGCATGGTGCGACTGAGTGAAAAGCATGAAGTGAAAAGCATTGTGATCGTTTCTCAGTAAAAACTGGGAGAAATGTGTGGGTCAAGGGGCTGGAGCTGGTGGGAGGGGTTGAAGGGTATTTCAAAATAATTATTCAAAAAAAAAAAAAAATTAACTCTCCTTTGCATAAGTAGAGTCATGCTTCTTCCCCCTGTGGCATTAATCAGAGAGGCGGAATAAAAAGAGGAAGTGAGGTCATTGCGTGGGGACCAGTGAAACGTTGACTGCCTCCTTGAACCCCTCTGGCCTACTCAGCGGCCACCGAACGTTTGGGAACAGCAATTTGTCAACAATCGGTGATTAGTGTTGTCGAGGTTTGGCCGCTACCACCCACATTCTGTGATGCCAGGCCAGAGAGTAATGGCTCACCAATGGGAATTCAACTTTTAAATATAGTCACTTAAGCGCATGTAAGCAATCATCTTCTGGGTCTCTAATGTAAATTGGCGACCCAAGCATGAATAATCAATTGGCTTAAAATGCCCGGCGAAAATAGATATAGTGATTTTTCAGTGGAACATTTCACATCTTATTTCCCACTACAGCGATTCCCCTCATCTTGCTGTCATCTCTGAAGTGGGAGATGGAGAACAGTGAATTTCATGGACACTGACACCTACGAATACAGTAACTCCTCCCTCCAGCGAAGGGAATTTACTTCTGAGGACAACTTTTAATTTGAGCCAAGATAACTTTTGAACTACCAATAGCATAGTTTAACATAGTCATCTCTTAACAAAATAGCACAAAATCTCAAGACCTCAAATATGAGTACAATGAAATACGGTGCATTCTCAACCCAAAATACCATGACATAAATACACAATGTTCCTGTGACCAGTTACGCTAATGCAATTTTATGTTAAAGACCTCTCATTTGCTGCTCTCGAACAATATACCCAAGAGCCTTAGGAATCGATTTAAAATATAATGTTTCTGAATAATTAAGGTGGTGGGAAAAGATCCATATAGTTGCCAATTAAAAATGGATGCCACTGTTGAAATTAACCTCGAGTAGCCCTCTTTTAAAACGTGGACTGAAATAGTTTCTGAAATGGTAGCAATTAATTTAGCATAAAATAGGGTTAGTAGCCATCAGTACCTGTCCACTTATTGATGGCCCTGAAGGGCCCTAGGGTATTAAAGCAGTCCAGTGCTAAGCCACCTGGTTCGGCTAATCATTCTCTGTTAGTTGTTATGAGAGTCACGGTAGAGCTTTATAGACAGCTGTAATGACTACGGGATTACAGAGCTCCAGGACTAGTCTGAAAGCAAGTCTTCACTGAGCTAGCAAGCTCAGCAACGAGCGAGGAAGCCCTGGGTTGCTGTGTGTGTGTGTGCGCGCGTTGAACCACATTTAGATAATCCTAGTCTGACTGCAACGCCATGCTCAGTGGGATGACTAACGTGCAGAGGGGTAGAGCAACCCAACTCCATTTCAAAAAGGCTAAAGAGCAGGAAATAAATGAAATCTCCTCACCCTTAAGTATTGAAGCCGACTGCTGTCATGCCACGGGGAGAGGAAAATGATGGGTCTTTAAAAAACAAGTCATGTCCATAGACACAGGCTTAATGCGAGTGCTATGAATCATCTTCACAAGCCTTAATGACATTTGCCATCACTGGCGGGCAAAGGATGGCAAACACCAACTTCATTATCAAGACGAATGATTACATAAAGGCATGAGCCAGGCTGCCATCCACTCGATGGAAAATAGTCAGAGTCCCACTTTTCAAAAAGAATCTGTAATTAAGGATTTCAGTGGCTCCTGCTTTTTGATTCAGCCCTAGCAGGCTCGAAATAAACAAAGGAAGAGTGACTGCTGTAATCATTATATTCTATTATGAGAGAAAGAGGTTCCCCGGCGCTTCTATGGATTCCATTTTTTTTACAGTGGCCGAAAAACACTGACGGCCCCTATTATGAGAAGTGTAACCTTGACCTCCAGCACAACCCGCAGAGACCAATTTTATGACTGACATGAAAATGATTTTATATTGGTAAACACGGTGGGAGCAGGGAGAGCCATGACCCCCTCCGGAGCGGAGATGTTGCAGGGATGCACTCTACACTCACGCCCGCCTTGCCTCCCTCCGACCTGGGCCTCGTTACGTCCTTCAGGCTGACGGCGAGGGCAAACGGCCTGCACTCGGCCCGTCGCCCCAGCTGTGATGGATGAGCCCCTGGCTGCTCGGCCGCTAGACGCCAGCGCTCACAGATAAATGCCTGTGCTTAAAGGTTTAAAGCATTCACTTCCTGTAATAAAGATGTCTATCACCCATGAATAACTAACCCCTTTCGACCCGCTGAGTCGGTGCTGAGCAAGAGGTGGACGGGAGAGATCAGCACCCCACAAATCAATCACACATAAACAACATGAGAAGATGAACTCTCCCTGCGATAACAATTCTGGGGGAATATTGTGACATAAAAATGGGATAATGAAAGCCAGGGAGTGGGCGGTAACAATAATGTGGAGATAATAAAAGATAGAAGGAATCAAAAGGGAAGTGGAGTGATGGGAAAAGGAACAATATCTGTTTTTCATTCTTCTGACGGCGCCGTGGCCTTTCAGAGCTGAAGTAACCCAAATTAGATTGGGTTTTAAGACACAATGTAATTCAAATCAATCAGTTCACAGACAAGGAAGCTTCATTGAAATGCAGCAAAATTGTATGAAAAGCAAACTATAGCAGTGGCAAAATACAATGAAGTGTAATTAAAACTAAAGCCTTTCTAATATTGGGATGTAGAAATAGCATAGATATTAAAGACAAAATTATGTAGAATCTGTAGATTGCTTTGACTTGTAATTTTGCAATGACATTGATCGTCACACTTAATTCTGCACTGGCTTTGCACAGATCTGTAAATAGCTGTGTTCAGTCTGACATAGACAGGAAAACAAGGTGTCCCTTGTTACATACTGGCCCCTAGCTGTGGCCCCAGGCCCGGACACCATGCTCACTGTGTGTCCCCTTCACAGTATATGGATGGCTAATGCAGATTTTCCCCTCAAAACGCCCACCTTGAGCAGAGCCTGAGACATGCCCAGACATGCCCATCAAACACACTCTGCAGAGCCAGGGTGGGGAGGGGGGATGTGAGGGGCAAGACTGGAGCGGTCTGACTGGAATCCTCGTCATCCTCCACACACCATCAACTCCAATACACTCACTGACATGATACATGAAAATTAATTCATATATAAGCGAGGGGGAAGGAGAGAGAGCTGGATTGAAAGGAAGGGGTGGGGATACATTGCCTTCTGAAAGTATTTATACCCAGATGTTGCAACTTTTCACATGTAAAAACACACATTCATTGTTGAGTTTAACATATGTGAAGAGAGCCATATGTTCTTACTGAACATGTATTACAAGATCATACATTTGTTATTGATCATACATTCATTGTTGACCATGTACATTGCCTTCAGAAATGATCCATACCCCTTGACTTATTCCACATTTGTTGTGTTACAGCATGCATTCAAAATTGATTAAATTATTTATTTTTCTTACCCATCTACACACAATACCCAATAATGACAAAGTGAAAACATACAGTACCAGTCAAAAGTTTGGACACACCTACTCATGCCAGGGTTTTTCTTTATTTTTACTATTTTCTACATTGTAGAATAATACTGAAGACATCAAAATTACGAAATAACACATATGGAATCATGTAGTAACCAAAAAAGTGTTAAACAAATCAAAATATATTTATATTTAAGATTCTTTAAGGTAGCCAGCATTTGCCTTGATGACAGCTTTGCACACTCTTGGCATTCTCTTAACCAGCTAGACAGCCATTTTCGAGTCTTGCCATAGATTTTCAAGCCGATTTAAGTCTAAACTGTAACTAGGCTACTCAATGTTGTCAACTCCAGCGTATATTTGGCCTTGTGTTTTAGGTTATTGTCCTGCTGAAAGGTGAATCTCCTATCACAGCCATTATACTCTCTAACTGTTTTAAAGTCACCATTGGCCTCATGATGAAATCCCTGAGCGGTTTCCTTCTTCTCCAGCAACTGAGTTAGGAAGGACAACTGTATCTTCACCATCCAAAGTGTAATTAATAACTTCACCATGCTCAAAGTTCAGTGTCTGCTTTTTTTTTTACCCAACAACCAAAAGGTGACCTCCTTTGCAAGACCTCCTCGGTCTTTGTGGTTGAATCTGTTCTTGAAATTCATTACTCGACACAGATAGTTGTATGTGTGGGGTACAGAGATGAGGTCATTCAAAAATCATGTTAAACACTTATTGCACACAGTGAGTTATTGCAATTTATTATGTGACTTGTTAAGCACATTTTTACTCCTGAATGTATTTAGGCTTGCAATACAAAACCAGTTGAATACTTATTGACTCAAGATATTTCATATTTTCAATTTTAATACATTTCTAAAAACAGAATTCCACAATGGCATTATGGGGTATTGTGTGTAGACCAGTGACATAATCTCAATTTAATCCATTTTAAATTCAGGCTGTAACACAAAATGTGGAAAAAAATGGAATGTGTGAATACACTGTACAACATTTCTGCCATGCTGAGTTTTGAGACTGCTAAAATGGATGAATGTTAGGTACTGTATTTGAGTGATGTACTTATATTATTTTAAATATGTGTATGTTGTTGTTGGATTCTAAGCATGAAAGCTAAACCAATGACAGTTTGACTGTACGAAAGAATATAACATTAACCCAAGTAGTTGCATTTGTGAAAAAGTCCAGTGGTTTGTGCATCATGAATGCAAATCATGTGCAGAATCCACTTTTCTTGACCTGAAATACAATTTTTTTTCTTCACATGTCATTGGAGATGTTCCTGAGTCTCATCATTTTTATAGACCCAGGTGTCTGATAGCTAAAGTAATTGGCCCTTGCGGCGTAAATGACTGAGGCACACCTGCATGTTGTCAGAACACACCAACAATCAAGAACATATCAAAGACGTTGGTTACATGAGTGGACGGGTTTTCTCCTACACATATTGTGTAACAGGATTTGCCATTGTAGTGTCCCTGGAAATCCAGTCGGTTTAGTGTTTGTCAATTGGATGTTGATTGCATAGAAAAGGTGCTGACAACTAAATTATTTGACTGATGATATCTTCCTGGTCTAGTCGAAGTGGAACATTAGACAGCTCATTTTGTTGGGAGAGCTACTGATGTATTTGTGTAAATGGAGAAAAGGTTAAATATAATGGAGAAGGTAACCAAATATGGGACTCTGGGGAAGATAGTGAATTGTCAAGTCGAGCATCATCTTGTGTGGTCAGTCGACCACTAAATGAGATTTGCTAGAACATATATTTCTTTCACGGCTCCAATTGCTATCCTGTAACTAGCTAAACATCCAATGTCTCTCTCTACAACAGGGCTGTTTGAGTTCATTAAGCACAATATAATTGCAGTGATGGTGTCTTGGCAGTGTCTTGATATTGCTGCGTAAAGCCACTAGGGGCAGTATAGATTATGCATGATTTCAACAGCTTGGGGGTGATGGCAGACATACTACAGCGTGGACTGGTATCCATTTTGATGCTTGGAAAAATTGACAATCGCCTTAAAGTAATAGTTAGGTTTCATAACGATCAAGAACTCAAGCACAACTTTTGCAGGCCGAACATTACATCAACATGAATGCAGAGGTGCCAAGTGACCATTTTAGACCAAAGTAATCACACTCTAGCACCCCCCCCCCCCTCCCTCCTCCTTGTATTTAACACTATGGCCCTTATGAGTAATTGAAAACCATCTGAGAGACACACTATACCTCAAACACAAACAAACATGTGGTTTCTGTATCAAAGGGGACCGTCTGTGATCCGAGTGGGCTTCAAAAAGTCCATTTATCTTTCTGAACGAGGTGACAAGAGGCAGGACGGATTTAAAGATCTGGGTCTCAGGCCGACTCTCACCTTCGGCGCACTCTCAACTTGGAATGAGAGTGCTCCATCATCGGGCGCTGCTTGGTGACACCGGCTGGGGGACCAGGCGGAAAGAGCAATGGGGTGTTGTGCACTCGTCGACACTTTCCTTCAGAGTGACATGCTCTTTACTTGTTCTGGTCTCACATCATGCTCATGGTATAGTGACACATAGGAACAGTTCGAAGGAATTGGCTGGTTGGTTGGTTACTACTACTTTGGAACCCTTTAGGTTGATGGAGCACAGTAAAGTGACTGTTGTTAAGAATTGTGCTGGCTTCTTGATTTCTGTGGAACTGTTACTCTTATTGAGTGCAGTATATCAAAGATTGTAGGTGCATGACCACTACAGAATAGTTGTTGTATAGCCACATTTATTCTGCTCCAAAAAAGGTAATGTATCTATGCTCAAACAATAGTTTGATGGTTCTCCAAGGACAGAGGCTACAAATACCAATATGTAACAATATCTGAAATAACAATGTGTGCCAGCCTACTCTTTCATAACACTATCTGTTTATGTAACTAGCTTGCCCTATAAATATATAGTTATTAAGGACATGTATTTTATTGTGAAGGTTGGACCCAATTTTATTGCATTAAATACTTTTGGTCCACATTATTTGCATAGTCAGAAAAGTCATATGTAGATGCTCTACAGATGGTCATACTATTAACAAACTATCTGAAAGATAAGAAACTGTTTGCTAAGGTTAGGGTTAGGTTTAGAATAAGGATAAGGGGATTAAGGTTAGGGTTAGGGTAAGGGTAAGTGTTAAGGTTAGTGCTAGGTTTAGGGTTAGTAGACTTATTCCACATGTTGTTGTTACACATGTTGTTGCCTGAATTCAAATTTAATTAAATATTTACAGCACCAGTCTACATTATAGAATAATAGTGAAGACATCAAAACTATGAAATAACACATATAGAATCATGTAGTAACCAAAAAAGTGTTAAACAAATATTTTTATATTTGAGATACTTGAAAGTAGCCAACTTCTGCCTGATGACAGCTTTGCACACTTTTGGCATTCTCTCAACCAGCTTCACCTGGAATGCGTTTCATTGTCCTGTTGAAAAACAAATGATAGTCCAAGCAAGTCTCCTCTTCTTATTGGTGTCCTTTATTAGTGGTTTCTTTGCAGCAATTTGACCTTGAAGGCCTGATTCACGCAGTCTCTTTTGAACAGTTGATGTTGAGATGTGTCTGTTACTTGAACTCTGTGATGCATTTATTTGGGCTGCAATTTCTGAGGCTGGTAACTCTAAGGAACTTATCCTCTGCAGCAGAGGTAACTCTGGGTATTCCTTTCCTGTGGCGGTCCTCATGAGAGCCAGTTTCATCATAGTGGTTGATGGTTTTTGCGACTGCACTTGAAGAAACTTTCAAAGTTTTTGAAATTTTACGCATTGACTGACCTTCATGTCCTAAAGTAATGATGAACTGTCATTTCTCATTGCTTATTTGATCTGTTATTGCCATAATATGGACTTAGTCTTTTAGGCTATCTTCTGTATACCACCTCTACTTTGTCACAACACAACTGATTGTCTCAAAAGCATTAAGAAGGAAGGAAATTCCACAAATTAACTTGTAATTAACAAGGCACACCTTTTAATTGAAATGCATTCCAGGTGATTGCCTCATGAAGCTGGTTGAGAGAATGGCAAGAGTGTGCAAAGCTGTCATCAATTCAAAGGGTGGCTGTTTGAAGAATTTCAAATATAAAATATATAAAATACTTTTTGGGTTACTACATGATTCCATATGTGTTATTTCATAGTTTTAATGTCTTCACTATTATTCTACAATGTAGAAAACAGTAAAAAAAAAAATCTTCAAACTCTGTCAAATGGTTGTTGATCATTGCTGGACAACCATTTTCAAGTAGATTTAAGCCAAAACTGTAACTTGGACACTCAGGAACATTCACTGTCTTCTTGGTGAGCAACTCCAGTGTAGATTTTGCCTTGTGTTTTTGGTTATTGTCTTGCCAAAAGGTAAATTCATCTCCCAGTGGAAAGCAGACTGAAAGAGGTTTTCCTCTACGATTTTGCCTGTGCTGAGCTCCATTCAGTTTATTTTGTATCCTGAAAAACTCCCCAGTCCTTAACAACTACAAGCATACCCAAAACATGATGCAGCCACCACGATGCTTGAAAATATGGAGAGTGGTACTCAGTAATGTATTGTATTTGCCCCAAACATAACACTTTGTATTCAGGACAAAAGGTTAATTACTTTGCCACATTTTTTGCGGTATTACTTTAGTACCTTGTTGCTAACAGGATTAATGTTTTGGAATGTTTTTAAAGACACCATCGTGAATTCTCTGAGCGGTTTCCTTCCTCTCTGGAAACTGAGTTAGGAAGAACACCTGTATCTTTGTTATGACTGGGTGTATTTGCACATCATCCACATTGTAATTAATAATTTCACTTTGCTAAAAGGGATGTCTGTTTAAAAAAATATTATAATAATCTACAAATAGATGCCCTTCTTTGTGAGGCATTGTAAAACCTCCCTGGTCTTTGTGGGTGAATCTGTATTTGAAATTCCCTGCTCGACATTACAGATAATTGTATGTTTGGGTTACAGAGATGAGGTAGTTGTTGAAAAATCATGTTAAACACTATTATTGCACACAGTGAGTCCATGCAACTTATTTAAAACAAATTAAATCAAATACATTTTTATTTGTCACATGCACCGAATATAACAGGTGTAGAACTTACCATGAAAGGCTTACTTACAAGCTCTTAACCAACAATTCAGTTCAAGAAATATTTACTAAATACACTAATGTTTTAAAAAATTATGAAAACAAAAAGTAACACAAGAAAATGGCATAACATTAACAAGGCTATTTACAGGGGTTACCGGTACCGAGTAAATGTGCAGGGGTGCAGGTTAGTCGAGGTAATTTGTAAAGTGACTATGCATAGATAATAAACAGCGAGTAGCAGAGTTAATGTAAATAGTCCAGGTGGCCATTTGATTAATTGCAGTCTTATGGCTTGGGGGTAGAAGCTGTTAAGGAGCCTTTTGGTCCTAGACTTGTCGCTCCGGTACTGCTTGCCGTGCGGTAGCAGAGAGAACAGTCTATGACTTGAGTGACTGGAGTCTTTGATATTTTTTTGCCTACCCTTACCACCTGGGGGTGGCTCATCACGAAGTCCAATATTCAGTTGCAGAGGGAGGTGTTTAGTCCCAGGGTCCTTTGCTTAGTGATTAGCTTTGTGGGTACTATTGTGTTGAACACTAAGCTGTAGTCAATGAACAGCATTCTTACATAGGTGTTCCTTTTGTCCAGGTGGGAAAGGGCAGTGTGGAGTGCGATTAAGATTACGTCATCTGTGGATCTGTTGGGGCGGTATGCGAATTGGAGTGTGTCTAGGGTTTCTGGTATGATGGTGTTGATGTGAGCCATGCCCAGCCTTTCAAAGCACTTCAAAGTGCTACGGGTGGTAATCATTTAGGCAGGTTACCTTCACTTTCTTGGGCACAGGGACTATGGTGGTCTGTTTGAAACCTGTAGGTATTACAGATTCGGTCAGGGTGAGGTTGAAAATGTCAGTAAAGCCACTTGTCAGTTGGTCTGCGCATGCTATGAGTACATGTCCTGGTAATTTGTCTGGCCCCATCGGCTTTGTGAATGCTGACCTGTTTAAAGGTTTTGCTCACATCGGCTACGGAGAGCAATCACACATTTGTCCAGAATAGCTGGTACTCTCATGCATGCTTCAGTGTTCAGTGTTCAGTGTTTAGCTCGTCTGGTAGGCTCACGTCACTGGGCAGCTCGCGGCTGGGTTTCCCTTTGTAGTCCATAATAGTTTTCAAGCCCTGCTACATCAAATGAGCATCAGAGCCAGTGTAGTAGGATTCAATCTAAGTCCTGTATTGATGCTTTGCCTGTTTGATGGTTTGTCTGAGGGAATAGCGGGATTTCTTATGAGTGTACGGAATATTGTCCCACTCCTTGAATGCGGCAGCTCTAGCCTTTAGCTCGGTGCGGATGTTGCCTGTAATCCATGGGTTCTGGATGGGATATGTACGTATGGTCACTGTGGGACGACATCATCGTATTGATGAAGCCGGTGACTGAGGTGGTATACTCCTCAAAGCCATTGGATGAATCCCGGAACATATTCCAGTCTGTGCTAGCAAAACAGTCCTGTAGCATAGCATCTGCGTCATCTGACCACTTCCATAATTGAGCGAGTCACTAGTACTTCCTGCTTTAGTTTTTGCTTGTAAACAGGAATCCGGAGGATAGAATTATGGTCAGATTTGCCAAATGGAGGGCGAGGGAGAGCTTTGTATGCATCTCTGTGTGTGTAGTAAAGGTGGTCTAGAGAATTTTTTCCCTCTGGATAGCACATTTGACATGCTGGTAGAAATGAGGTAAAACTGATTTAAGTTTGTCTGCATTAAAGTCCCCGGCCACTAGGAGCGCCGCTTCTGGATGAGCATTATGTCACTTGTTAAGCACATTTTTACTCCTGAACTTATTTAGGCTTGTCATAACAAAGAGGTTGAATACTTATTGAATCAAGACATTTCAGTGTTTCATTTTTTAATGATTTTGTCAAATAAAAAATAAAAAATAACCACTTTGACATTATTGGGTATTGTGTGTTAGGCCAGTGAGAAAAATATCTAAATTTAATCAATTTTAAAATATAGGCTGTAACACAACAAAATGTCAAAAGTTAATTGTGTGAATACTGTACATAGCTGAAATGTTACCAATTGGCTGTGTAGGCACTGTAGATAGTTGAAATGTTACTGATCTGTAGAGTATCTACAGATGGACTATCCATATAAAGTGTTACCAATATTTCTACCAACTGTTGTAGGGGTGCTAAAGGAAAATCTGTATCATCATAGCTAATTACTAACTTTGTAAATGTCTTAATAAACAGCATGGGAAATATTATTCATACAACTAGGTCTCTCTCTTCCCTAGGTCTCTCAAAATAGCTGTTTTTCAGTTTCTCCTTCAACTTTTGTTTTCAAAAAAGAAAACAATGTTTCCCCCCTGTTTTCATCAAATTAGTTTTAATTAGTGTTTATGGGCATCACTGGAGACCCCATACATTTTAATTTAATCTAATTACTGAAAAGCAGGACTCTATCCATAACTGTCACTTTTTAATCATGAGGTGGGTTCATCAACTACCGTTAAAAACAAGAGAAAATTGAAGAGAGCTTCCCATCACGGTTTCATCCCCATAAAGGCCCACAATATTGATGCTGTTTTTATTAGGATTTTTGTCATTACCAGTTAAATTAACCACCTGATTTGCTGTCAACTAGTGTGCATACACATAATTTATATCCATACAAAACATCAAGCGATATGTATAATTATATGTAAAGGACATGTATCAGGAATGCACGAGAAGTACCCCCAAACAGTCACGGTGAAAATGTAAGACAAATTTTCATTTTATGGCCTGTCAGATTTCTGTTATGGAGCAAATGAATGTGGCGGCAAACAAATCTATCAAATCCTACATCAAAATAACCATGCACTCTATCATTCTATGACTGCGGGACACAGCCATAGCGGGATGGAGAAAGGGGAGGAGGAGGAGGAGGAGGAGAGCGATGAGAGGAGAGGAATGGATGGAAGGATGCGAGAGATGATACCAAACCTTTGAACCAAACTACTGACTGTAAAGGTGCCCCTGGTGTGAAAGCATTTTTTACTTCAATCCCGGGTAATTGACGACTTCATTTGACCAGGGATGGCCAATTATTGCCCCTAGGATTATGTCAAACACGGTCACTCGAATACTCCACACAGGAAGGCCAAAACATGCACAAATGCGAGGATGGTGGAGGTAATTATAGATTCACATTTAATCAGGTATCCCCTGGCCCTCGAGGGCTGCAGTGTCAGCAGTGTTTTATCCACCATTTTACTCCACCATTGATCGGAACCAGGGAAACCAGGTGTGTGAACTCTCTGGACAATCTATGCCATTAAATGAGCAAAGAGAAATACATATGAAGGGTGATGATTGAGGTCACGCATATGACAGTTTACTTCCTGTTGAAAGCAACTGTTTGGGACATTCATGAGCATCAAGTATTGGGGCTGAAAAACAGTCCTGCAGAGTGCAATTGACTGTAATTTCTCTTTGGGAGGTACAAAAATCATGTTTCCATCTCATAAATTCTCAAAATACAGTAAATTGTTTGTTCTTTCAGGCCTCTTACCGTTGCCTAATTATCATCAGTAGGCATAGCACCGTGAGAGACCTTTTAAAAAACTCCAGGTCTTGTCACTCCAGGTGATCTCTCAAGACATGTGAGAGGCAAAAAGTGTGAAAGTGAGTCTTTGACGTGGGTTGGAATCGCAAAGGGCGACTGAGAGGCACTGCAGCGGAAATTGTAAATGGAGGAACAGTTCTAAACATCCATATGAGCAGACATATAGATGCCACATATCAGTTCAGTTCAATGAGTCCAATGCGGCACCGCGGTGGTTTGAAAATGTCAATTTCATGGCGTTTAGACATTTATTAAAGCGCTAATGGATACCTGCCTGGAACACAAGAGGTTAATCCGTGTCTTTTCAGCCCTCACCTTTTGTCCGTCTCCTGTTGAGCGTGTGGCACCCTGCCGCCATAGCGGTCCAAGTGGGCGAGACGTACATGGCGAGATGAGGCGATATGAGACGTTTTGATTTGACGCGTGTGTACCGCTGAGGGGCAGTGAGTCTACATCAGTGATTCCACAAATGTATTGATGTTCTCTTCAAATGTTCATTGGTAATTACAAGTGTTCTTTTCATAAGAGGTCTGTAGTTGTAATTTAGGTGCATAACAGCAGACATTTTTTCATCTGGATCTTTGAAGAGGCAATTTATAGATCTATAGTGTTCTTTTTGAGATGTGTGCTCATACATGTCCGTACTCATACATGCACAAAGGACTCATATGTGCTCATACCAAGTATGAATGCATTGTACTACATCATGAAATTAGTAAAAGGTTTGGGGAAGGTATGGGGATATGAGTCTTATTAGATTAAGTCATCAAAAAACACAACAGTCAAACACACAACAGGCAAACACACATAAAAACATCTGTGTGATTGTTTTGTCAGGACAACTAGCCTTTGGTCCAGGGATAAGCCAGAAGTGTAAAAGTGTAATACTGGTAGCAAGGCAAATCCTCTAGAACAGGGGTAGGCAACCCTGTTCCTGGAGTGCCACAGGTACTGCAGGATTTTGTTCCAACTAGGCACCACACCTGACCAACTGGGCTAATTGATCAATTCAAGGATTGCCTAAATTCAAAACACCTGGTCTTCCAGGTTGGTAAAATCAGAAACATGAAGTGCCTGCGGCCCTAGAGGACCAGGGTTGCCTACCCTTGCTCTAAAACCACAGTAGTTAAGAACGCCGAGGTGAATAATTCCCATTTAATCGAACACATCTCCGCAGCTGCACCCAGGCTAATGGTAGTGTGTGTGTTTGTGTGTATGCGCAGGTGCTGGGCGCAATATCCTTGATCATGGTCAGATGTGCTGTGGCCTCGCAAAACCCATCTCACAACATCTGCTCCCCATCTTCAAGAGGGCAACATACATACAGTCATTTTTATACACTTGAATTATGGTCCAAAGGCATTTATAACCTGCTCTGGAAAATGTAGAAAAATTAAAACCTTCCTTCATCAGATTATTGATTTCTTCGCCAATTCATTGCACTGAGGATGACTTCAGAAAAGTGAAAGTGCTGGGTTGGTTTCAAAAGGGTGAGAGAGGAGTGCTGGGGGAAAAATGCAATCAGTCATCGACGTCCATTAATATCTTTGGTGTTCATTCCATAGTGAAGAGCGACTGGCACATTTGTGCTGACAACGGGAAATAGATTGAAGCAGTGCTGGCTAGTTTTACAATATTTTTTTCTCAATGAGCTTTTCCATTAGGGAAATACCACACCCACAGTGTGTACAGTGTGTGCGTGTGTGTGCGTCTGTGTGGGTATGTACAGTATGTGTGGTCTAAGCATATGTCACCGAGGCTATAGATTGAGAGGCGTAGGAGGTGAGGTCATTTCCATTCTGAAAAGCACCATTAAAAGCATCTAATTTAATAAGCCATAACCCAGTGTCCCAAGAACATATTACAGAGGCAACTGAGTGATGAATCCCACTTTAAAGACAAATAAATGCAATGAGAAATCTTCTCTTTTAAATGTGCATGTGTACTAAATCAAAGCACCTGCCACATCCCTGACAAAAAATTGCTTTTTGATGGTAATGTTGCGCTGCTTATCAATGTGAAACGGCGGTCGGACAAACAAATACAAATCTGCAAATAAGCTGGAAAACTGAGGGAAGGCGGAGTGTTTATGTGTGGGATCCTGAAAGGAGCAGATAGATCAACCCATAGGATGCACCACTTTGAGCGATGACGTACTACAGCCAAGTATGGCTATGAAACTACATCCCCCTTGCCACATTCAGTAGCTTCCAATTGAACAAACAATCATAACAACAGCCCTTTATATTACAGTACTGTTTCCACCGGTGCTTACCTGATTTTTATTAGTTTACGTTTTGATACTTAGCTACTTCAAATCAACACAAACTACCTGGTACTAAATGTTGCCTAGAAGTGCTTGTTTTAATGAAGCCTAAGGAAACAAACAAAATGGGTTACTGCTGCGTAAAAACCCTTCCACCATGTATGTTCTAAATAAATACCTGGTCACTTCTATACAGTAAAATAAAGTGTCATCGTAATAGTGATCAAATCAAATCAAATTGTATTGGTCACATACACGTGTTTAGCAGATGTTATTGCGGATGTAGCGAAATGCTTGTGATACAATTATCCCAGAGAACAAAGGTACAAGAAAGCTAATACTACATACTAACTATATGAATACCGTAAGGCTCTGCACATTACAAGCTAAAACTGAGTTTGGCTAGAGGGCAAACTTTTGTCTGTGTCCATTCACTGCTTTTGTAGGACTCAAACAAGGCTATGTTCTGTCCATGTGACCTCTGTAATTCTAAGTGTGACTGAGGAAGTGGCAAAGTTTGACTCATAAAACATTCCACATATTCATTGGTTGTGTAACCCCCCCCCCCTAAAACATCCTGTTCTCATGTCAGATCAATGAGTTGAACTCTATTCTATAGAAATACAATTGTAGAGAAATACAAATAACTCCCACACACAATTTTACCCCTGCACATTTATTGTGGTCGAATATCGGTACAATATTCTATAACAATATTCTATATTTTTCTATAACTTGCCAGAATAACAACCTCTCCCTCAACGTAATCAAGACAAAGGAGATTATTGTGGACTACAGGAAAAGGAGGACCGAGCACGCCCCCATTCTCATTGACGGGGCTGTAGTGGAGCAGGTTGAGAGCTTCAAGTTCCTTGGTGTCCACATCACCAACAAACTAGAATGGTCCAAACACACCAAGACAGTCATGAAGAGGGCACGACAAAACCTATTCCCCCTCAGGAGACTGAAGAGATTTGGTACAGTATGGATCCTCAGATCCTCAAAAGGTTCTACAGCTGTAACATTGAGAGCATCCTGACTGGTTGCATCACTGCCTGGTCCGGCAACTGCTCGGCCTCTGACCGCAAGGCACTTCAGAGGGTAGTGCGTACGGCCCAGTACATCACTGGGGCTAAACTGCCTGCCATCCAGGACCTCTACACCAGGCAGTGTCAGAGGAAGGCCCTATAAATTGTCAATGACCCAAGCCACCCCAGTCATAGGCTGATCTCTCTCCTATCGCATGGCAAGCGGTACCGGAGCGCCAAGTCTAGGACCAAAAAGCTTCTCAATAGCTTTTACCCCCAAGCCATAAGACTCCTGGACAGGTAATCAAATGGCTACCCGGACTATTTGCATTGTGTCCCGCCACTCCCCCACCCAACCCGCCAACCCCTCTTTTACGCTGCTGCTTCTCTCTGTTTATCATCTATGCATAGTCACTTTAACTATACATTCACTTACATATTACCTCAACTAGCCCGACTAACCGGTGCCCCCACACATTGGCTACCCGGACTATTTGCATTGTGTCCCGCCACCCCCCAGCCCCTCTTATATGCTGCTGCTACTCTCTGTTTATCATCTATGCATAGTCACTTTAACTATAACTACACTTACATATTACCCCAATTAGCCCGACTAACCGGTGCCCCCCCACATTGACTCTGTACCGGTACCACCTGTATATGGCCTCACTACTGTTATTTTCACTGTCATTTTACAGTTTTTTTTTATTTTGTATTTATTTACTTATTTATTGTTTACCTAGTACCTACTTTTTAATAAAAAATTGCGCCGCTGGTTAGGGCTTGTAAGTAAGCATTTTACTGTAAGGTAAAACCTGTTGTATTCGACGCACGTGACAAATAAACTTTGACTTGACCTCAAACGAGATGAACTTGTGTTTACACTCCAACCCTCCTCTTTTAACTCTATTCATTCTTTGCTGGCAAATGATAACTATTTGCCCAATTTCGCACATGCAAGTGTGTATTAATACATGTGTGAATTGTAAATGTGTTTTTTGCACATCCAACTCCCCCTGAGACACCCTCGGCAAGTGGGGTCACAGCCAGGATCTACCATCATCAATGGCGACCGTATAGGAATTAGGGTTTAGTGCCTCGCTCAAGGGCAAATCGACAGATTTGACCCAATGCTCTAACTGCTAGGCTACCTACTGCACTGATGAGTCACTTTCCCAATGTATTACTATTACCTATGGTTAATTACAGTGTTACATTACACAACATGTCTAATCATTTGCGTTGTACTGATTCAGTGAAGGGTCAGTACTGACCCAATCAATATTTCTAATTGGAGATAAATGTTGATATGATTACTTACAAAATAATTTTAAGGAACCTAACACAGACCTCAAATTAAAGCGCTTCAGATAACAGAATTCGTGTGCCATTGCAATTAAGTTGGATTCTGTGTTTTTGTATTTTATATCACACAAATTACACCTGGTAGGTTCAGGACATACTTTGGACACCCACAAAGAAAGATAAAATGAGCGCTGTCAAAATAAGAATTTTTCATTAATTGCCATGAAAAGGTAAACATTACATTTTTCCCAGCTGAAAATTGCATTCTCAAAATTGCATTACAGACTGAATGGGCCTATTACATTTGAGCTACAAAGGGCCCTATTAAGTCTTATAGGAGCAAAGAACCTGGGAAACAAAATGTCTCAATTGAAAAAGTGACGTTTTTCACAGTTGATTTATGCAAATAGAAAAGGGCCCATTACAATCATTCTGCCTCCTGCGTAGGATGATTGGCTCCTGCTTGACGCAGAAATCGTTGGCATGACAACCTTTAATCAAATTAATTTACCCTAGGACAACCTGTCACTTGAATGACAGCGCCGAATGGGATGTAGCATTAAGCCTTATTCCAATATTCAATAGATATTTGACAGAGACAGAGAATATTGCAAAAATCTGCTCGCATTAAATTCAGACAAGTCATTTTACAGTGAAGTACAGCTGTTTTTACCACCAAAGAACTCACTAAATGCTAGAGATAGCAAAACACAATTTGTAGATGTTATGTTATTGTAAACAAGCATTGTAGTCTCAGTATGCCGACAACTAAAATAATTGCCCAATCATTCAGTCCAGGTACTCAGGGGCCACACATGGCTCGGCTCAGTTTGCAGCAGCAGTTTTCTTATGATTACAGGTTTCTATTATGTTTTCTTCATGCACATGATGCCACAGACAGGCCAATCAGAATTTCTGCTTTGTGACCATGTTCATGTTGTATAAATTGTAGCCGGCTCTAATAATATCAGTGTTTCTCAGTCCATTTAGTTTAGCCCAGCACTAACACCACTGATTTGGCTACTGGAGGGCTTAATGTTAGTTTGTTAGTGCTGGGATACAATAACTTGTGCATCCCTGAGAGTCCTTCTGGAATGTATTGAGACCCTGCATGAACTTGAAGCAAACTGACACTACCAAATTCCCCCACCTAACCCGGTCTCAGGTCTGCAGTAGTGACAGAGCATTGACGGGTCATTCCACCTATTTACAGCACAACCCCTTATCAGCCCTGTACCTGCCTGACCACCCTTCCCCACCTCCACCCCATCTGTTCAATAATAGCTTCCCCTAACAGTTTCCCAATAACAGCGGAGTTGACATGACGCCAGTCATCCAGTCACATTCTCGATAACAAAGGATGACCTTGGCCCCATTCGGTCAATAGGACACGGGGTGAGAGGAGATGGCTCTGGAGTTCAAAGGGCATAGGGTGGTGAACAGTAAACAATGGCGCTGCTCTTATACCCCCACTGAGCAGTTGTACATTTGCCACCTTTTCCTTCTCTCCCTCTTGTACTTTAGTCATTTCATTATCACCGTTCACGTCCCTCATTACTTAACGGTGTTCCCTCCACTAGTGAGCCGTGAAGAGAAATGTATTCATTACCATGTGTTTACCACGAGATTCGGATCTTTAGCCGGAGGTGTGCGTGCCTAATTTGAAAATCCCAACATTCGAGGTCTTGTGTTTTCCTTACTTCCTTGTGAACCTTCGCCAATTGAATTTAGAATTACTTGGCTCAAACGATAAGCAGAGACGGGCTGAAAATAGTCTCACTGAATGAATATTCCAAACGAGAGACACCTACAGTACATAGCCACCAGTCTTAGCAGGAATCACGGCAGCCATTTTATTTAAATCGGCAAGCGTGACTAGGAGGTATCCATCTGCGCCGAACTGTCATTCGCGGAAACACGTGCCCGCTGGCTTCGAAACACTGTGTGATGCCATGCACCGCTCATTCCATTACACCACCACCATCACCCCTCCCTCCTCCACTTCTCTCCCTCTACCTCTCACCTCCTGCTTCACTGGGTTTTTGCATCCCGGGGAAAACAAACAAGCAATGTCATACCAGGGAGCCGGGCCTCCCCACTACTCACGACTTGACACTGGCGTAATGAGAACGTAGATGTACATATATCACCTGATCATTAGATGTGAGCTCTATTAAATTTGAAGGGTGTTCGGGTGAGGAGAAGATTCAGAGGAGGATGCCTACGTATCCTGACAGGTGTTCGGGTGAGGAGAAGATTCAGAGGAGGATGCCTACGTATCCTGACAGCCTGACACACATGCAAACCAGTATGCATAGTAGAATTATAGTAGTATTATGTCGTACTTCGTGAAATGAAATGAGCAATTTAGCTTTATGTACAGTATGTAGCAGTGTCTGCTCAATAGTATAGGAGTAGCCTAGGTCAGTGGGTATTAATACAACATCTAATCAGTTCAGATGCATCTGGGGAGTAAAGATGGGTAGGTAATGTACAGTAGCCAAGACTTCTGGGTCTCCATGCTATGTCTTAGAAATTACTAGGATATTAGCTTTGCTTGCTTGCTAGCAATATCCCACCCCCACCCTTGTTTTGGGAAGCCCACAGCTCAAGCATTGGGATTTAAATAGAGCACCAGTCTCACACACCTCAACATAGTAGATGCATTCGGATAGAGAGGATGGAAAAAATGGAAAAGGGAATTGGGAAACTCGGACCGGAGTGTGATTGTGACTTTGATCAATGGCTGAGGAAGCTATTTACCAACGTGGGGCAGTGTGCGAGGCGGACTGTAATTGCATGCCCGTCTGTAACTCTGTGAAGTAATTGACAGCTGCAAGAGGCAGGTGTGCCCAGCGACACTGTGACATTACACAAAAATACAGAAAAGGGAATGGAAAGAGGGAGGAGGGGGAGGTCCTTTCGACTCCCTGACATACATACTCTGTCATGCCAATGTCCTCCAAAAATAAAGTGGGTGTGCATGTACGTGTGTTTGTGGCGCAGGTGGAGCCCTTTCACGGCACTGTTGCCCACCGTCATACTGTAGTGCAGTTCCTTCTACGGTAATGACTCCCGTTAGTAGGTGCACATAGAGACAGCCTTTTCAAGTTTAGTAGTTGACAAAGTTTATTTTTTACTGAATTACAGTTCATATAAGGAAATCAGTCAACTGAAATTAATTCATTAGGCCCTAATCTATGGATTTCACATGACTGGGCAGGGAAGCAGCCATGGGTGGGCCTGGGATAGCATAGAGGGCATTTGGGCTCCTGAGTGGCACAGCGGTCTAAGGCATTGCATCTCAGTGCAAGAGGCATCACTGCAGTCCCTGGTTCGAATCCAGGCTATATCACATCTGGCCGTGATTGGCAGTCCCATAGGTTGGTGCACAATTCGCCCAGGGTAGACCGGGGTAGGCCGTCATTGTAAATAAGAATTTGTCCTTAACTGACTTGCCTAGTGAAATAAACAAAATAGGCCCAGCCTCTTGGCTCCCAGTAGGTGAGCCTGGCTCCCAAGGCCAGCCAATCAGAACATTTGTTTTTCCCCCACACAAGGGCTTTATTACAAACAGAAATCCTCCTCAGTTTCATCAGCTGTCCGGGTGGCTGGTCTCAGACAATCCCGCAGGTAAAGAAGCCGGATGTGGAGGTCCTAGGCTGGCATGATTACACGTGGTCTGCGGTTTTTAGTCCGGTTAGACATACTGCCAAATTCTCAAAAACAACATTGAAAGTGGCTTATGGTAGAGAAACGAAAATGTAATTCTCTGGCAACAGCTCTGGTGAACATTGAGACATCTGTGGCACTGTGTTGTGTGACAAAACTGCACATTTTAGTGACCTTTTATTGTCCCCAGCACAAGGTGCACCTGTGTAATGATCATGCTGTTTTATCAGCTTCTTGATATGCCATATCTTTCAGGTGGATGGATTATCTTGGCAAAGAAGAAATGCTCACTTGCAGGGATGTAAACAAATATGTGCACAAAATTTGAGAGAAATACTGTAAGCTTTTTGTGCATAAGGAACATTGCTGGGATTTTTTTTTTCAGCTCATGTAACATGTTGGGTTTATATTTTTGTTCAATATACATAACCTTTCTATCGGCTTCAAAAATTGGTCAGTGTTACAAGCACTTGATCAACTGACCCAGGCCGAGATTGATGGTGATCTACAGGACAAGGAAAAGAGGGCCTGCAAAATGTCCTACAGGCCACCTGTGACTCATCAATTGCAGGAACAAACCCAGTCCTATCTGGCAACCGCTAAGAGGACAGAAGCTGAATAGTGTTGAATTCAATCAAGCGTACCATAATTCCTTCCAGACTATGTGTGCATCCCAAATGTCACCCTATTCCCTATTTAGTGCTCTACTTTTGACCAGGGCACACTATACAGGGCACACTATACGGTTAATAGAGTCCCATTTTGGACTCAATCTATGAGTGGAAGCTGACTCACAGCCCCTATAATGGCAGCCCATAATCAAGCACCTCCTCTGTGCCATGATTAAGCACTCAGTAAAGTAGGCACACACACTGCAAATCCTTTGGCGATGGCCCCTTCTTCAGAGTTAAGTGCACTCATTACCCTCCAAAGGGAATGTGGGTGCTTCATTAGCTTTTATGCCCGGCCATCCGGGAGCTCGCCTAGCGAGTTCATGATTCTCGTGGGGAGGGGGCGACCAAAGAGTCCTCGATTGCAGCGATTTGCATTCGGTACAAAGGCCTCTTTCGGGCCCCATGAAATGCCTGTCGGCTCTGTTGGTCTAGCTGGGCCTTTTAACCTGCTTGTGTAATTGGTCATTTTCACTGTGGCTTTTGTTGGTGTAGGGAGAAACCTTGTCTTGACTTGAGCCAATGAACAATGTGGACTGTAAACTGGTGAGAGAAAATGATCAGCTGTTCAACCGAATCAGTTGAATTTGAAGTGGTTAGGGGTTAAGCACTTCAGGACCTCTAAAAGAATGCATGAGGTTATAACCCGGAGATAACTGCAAACTGCCTTGTAAAATATAAATGACATCGTAATACCTGGTAGCTATGATTCTACTCTCCTTTGCATGGAATGGGTCATAATACAAGGTGAAACGCAGAATTTGAAAAGTAGAGAAATTAAGTAGCTTCAGATTATAAAATGTATACGATTTGTTGACCATCTCCCTTTGGGGAGGACCTGGAGGCAAAGAAGCCTCCACTGGCCTCAGAGGCAAACCCACTGTGAAAGGGTCAGGGTCACTAGCTACGGTACCTGAGAGTATGTCTTTGTGAAGAATCTAATTACATCGTTAACCCCGCCCCCCGAGAAGGTACTCTGGTACGCAGCCAGACGCTCGCTGACAAACAGATGCTTTGGTCCACCTACTCATTAGCAAGGCTCTTCATTGGCCACAACCAGGGAGGAGAAACTCTGACCACGGCCATCTGCATTCTCAAAACACCACACATCTGCAGTGGCAACAACATTCCAGAATGTATGCAGTTTCATTCATTCATTACCACATGCGTTGTCTTGTTCACATTCACAATGTCAGACATGTTGGTTTTCCCAGGTCCACATACATTAACACAGTTGTTGTTTTGTTTACATTCACAAAGTCACAATGATGTCAGTTTCTAAAAACACCACAAAACTGCGGTAGCATTGACATTCCTGAATGCATGCTGTTTAATTCCTTCATTAACACATCTGTTTGTTTACATTTGCAATGTCAGCCATCTTGGTTTTCGAAGATGTCGGGTCATATAGTTCATATCTACATTTACTCAATGGTCTTTTCCAGAGCAACTAGGGGTAAGTGCCTTGCCCAAGGACACATCGCCAGAATGTTCACCTAGTCGGCTCAGGGATTCGAACCAGCGACCTTGCTGTTACTGGCCCAACGCTCTTAACCTCCAGGATACCATTCAAAAGCACTCTATGAGCATTAATCAAGGCTTAGTTAAGTACAGCGATTCAGCGAGACAAAGTACTTTGTTGTGGGGAGATGTTGAAATGGAGACAAACATAATTTACAATAGGTTGAAATGCATTTGGATTTATGCATTTCCACCCCTTTAATAATGAATACCTGGAGGAGTGGTCGACAAGCAAACAAACACATCAAAGATGCAATACATGCTTTAAAAGTAGGGATGCATCTACTTAGAATAAACTCCTGACTTTTGCAGTTTTCTGGGGTGACTGAATGTGTGTGTTAGAGCCCTGCACCGGCATGGATTTTAAACCCGAGCCCTACCCATGCCCTCGATGTTCAGGCCCTACCCTACCCAGGCCCGAATGCTTCTGCCAAATTTAAGGTGGGCCCTGCCAGAAACACGAAATCAGAAATAACTTAATCTGTTAGTTAATCCATTAGCAGCTGTTGTTTGTCTGTCACTCGCTCCCTATGCACAGCTGCTCTGCTCATGGCCTCTGAGCCAGTGAGTATCCATAGCAACAGCTCCGCTTGGGCTGCTCTGCTCAATGAAGAGACATGAGAGAGCAGTTAGCTGCTGGCTATTTTTCGTCACAATAAACTCCGACTCAAGGAACATTATTATTTTCTGTGAAATAATTGATCTCATTTTATATTTGATAAGGTTGAAGCACTTCTGACACTGTGTAGGGTGCCGTCTTTCGGATGGGACGTTAAACGGGTGTCCTGACTCTCTGAGGTCATTAAAGATCCCATGGCACTTATCGTAAGAGTAGGGGTGTTAACCCCGGTGTCCTGGCTAAATTCCCAATCTGGCCCTCAAACCATCATGGTCACCTAATAATCCCCAGTTTACAATTGGCTCATTCATCCCCCTCCTCTCCCCTGTAACTATTCCCCAGGTCGTTGCTGCAAATGAGAACGTGTTCTCAGTCAACTTACCTGGTAAAATAACGGTAAAATAAAAAAAAAAAAAAAAATAAAAAACTTCTGACTGTACTATGCAGCAAAGCAGGCAAAAATGGCCTAGCTTCTAAATGTTAGGGATCAATTTAGTGATACCCGAGCCCTACCCGTTCCATAGTTATTGATGAAAAACAGGCCCTACCAGGCCCTAACCCGATATATAATGTCAAGGCCTCTTGGGCCTGGTAGCAGAGCTGTAGTGTGTGTGTCTGTGTCTGTCTGTTTGTTTGTTTGGTTGTCTCTTTAAGAGATGAAAAGTGTCATATTTTCTTACGATCCCCATTAGATGTTGCAAAAGGCGCTACTACTCATCCTGGGGTCCAAACAAAACACGAAACATGACATAATACAGAACATTAATAGACAAAAACAGCTAAAGGCCAGAACTATATCAATTTTTAAAAGGCACACAGTTTGTGTGTTAGTACTGATATGTAGGCTATCTAGTTCAAATGAGGAGAAGCGTTGTGCCGTGAGGTGTGGCTTTATTGTTTTTTTTAAACCAGGTTTGCTGTTAATTTGAGCAATATAACATTGTTCGGAGTTCCATGCAATAATGGATCTACAGTTGAAGTCAGAAGTTTGCATACACCTTGGCCAAATACATTTAATCTCAGTTTTTCACAATTCCTGACATTTAATCCTAGTAAAAATTCCCTGTCTTAGGTCAGTTAGGATCACCACTTTGTTTTAAGAATGTGAAATGTCAGAATAATTGCAGAGAGAATGATTTATTTCAGCTTTTATTTCTTTCATCACATTCCCAGTGAGTCAGAAGTTTACATACACTCAATTAGTATTTGTTAGCATTGCCTTTAAATTGTTTAACTTGAGTCAAACATTTCAGGTAGCATTCCACAAGCTTCCCACAATAAGTTGGGTGAATTTTGTCCCATTCCTCCTGACAGAGCTGGTGTAACTGAGTCAGGTTTGTAAGCCTCCTTGCTCGCACACGCTTTTTCAATTCTGCCCACACATTTTCTATAGGATTGAGGTCAGGGCTTTGTGATAGCCACTCCAATACATTGACTTTGTTGTCCTTAAGCCATTTTGCCACAACTTTGGAAGTATGCTTGGGGTCATTGTCCATTTGGAAGACCCATTTGCGACCAAGCTTTAACTTCCTGACTGATGTCTTGAGATGTTGCTTCAATACATCCACATAATTTTCCTCCTCATGAAGCCATCTATTTTGTGAAGTGCACCAGTCCCTCCTGCAGCAAAGCACCTCCACAACATGATGCTGCCACCCCCGTGCTTCATGGTTGGGATGGTGTTCTTCGGCTTGCAAGCCTCCCCCTTGTTCCTCCAAACATAACAATGGTCATTATGGCCAGACAGTTCTATTTTGTTTCATCAGACCAGAGGACATTTCTCCAAAAAGTACAATCTTTGTCCCCATGTGCAGTTGCAAACCGTAGTCTGGCTTTTTTATGGCGGTTTTGGAGCAGTGGCTTCTTCCTTGCCAAGCAGCCTTTCAGGTTATGTCCATATAGGACTCGTTTTACTGTGGATATAGATACTTTTGTACATGTTTCCTCCAGCATCTTCACAAGGTCCTTTTCTGCTGTTCTGGGATTGATTTGCACTTTTCACACCAAAGTACGTTCTTCTCTAAGAGACAGAACGCGTCTCCTTCCTGAGCGGTATGACAGCTGCGTGCTCCCATGGTGTTTATACTTGTGTACTATTGTTTGTACAGATGAACGTGGTACCTTCAGGTGTTTGGAAATTGCTCCCAAGGATGAACCAGACTTGTGGAGGTCTACAATTTTTTCTGAGGTCTTGGCTGATTTCTTTTGATTTTCCCATGATGTCAAGCAAAGAGGCACTGAGTTTGAAGGTAGGCCTTGAAATACATACACAGGTAAACCTCCAATTGACTCAAATGATGTCAATTAGCCTATCAGAAGCTTCTAAAGCCATGACATTTTCTGGAATTTTCCAAGCTGTTTAAAGGCACAGTCAACTTAGTGTATGTAAACTTCTGACCCACTGGAATTGTGATACAGTGAATTATAAGTGAAATAATCTGTCTGTAAACAAGTTGGAAAAATGACTTGTGTCATGCACAAAGTAGATGTCCTTACCGACTTGCCAAAGCTATAGTTTGTTATCAAGAAATTTGTTGAGTGGTTGAAAAACGAGTTTTAATGACTCCAACCTAAGTGTATGTGTTAATGGCATGCGTACTGGGAGCAGAGTCAGGTGCAGGAGAGCAGAGAGTTGTGAACAGGCACACACTTTATTTAGGCAGGAGAAACCAACAGACGGGCGCCACTGCGTCGAAACCTCCAGCCAATGCAAATGTGCAAACACGCAAACAGTCACAATAATATTGTATAAACACAATAACATACCTCGTGAAATAAAACACGGTATAAACGCATACCAGTAAAGCGCGTCAACATAGACACGTAACACAAAACAATCTCACACAAAGACATGAGAGGGAACAGAGGAATAAATACATGTAGTGTGATTGGGGAATGAAAACCAGGTGTGCAGGGAACAAGACAAAACAAATGGATAAATGAAAAATGAAGCGGCGGATGGCTAGAAAGCAAGTGACGTCAACCACCAAGTGACGTCAACCTTCCGCCTACTTCGGCGGAAGTCATGACAGTATGTAAACTTCTGACTTCAACTGTATATAATACTGTGCACTTTCTTGAATTTGTTCTGTATTTTAGGACTGTGAAAAGACCCCTGGTGACATGTCTGGTGTGGTAAGTGTTTGTGTCAGAGCTGTGTGTAAATTTACTATGCAAACAATTTGGGATTGGCATGAAGAATGTTGAGTTGGTCAGAAAAACATGGTAAGCTACTGAGTGAGTTTTAGATAATGGCCTAGCTGGTAGTAAGCTAGCAGCATTTTACACTAGCTAGCTTACTGAATAATTAACTGAACTGCAATGATCATAAACCACTATTATCTAGCTAGCTACGGTAGCTAAATATTGTCAGCTAAAGCAAAAGGGATTGTGGAATGTGTCAGAAATGATGCATGTTGGCTAGCTAGCTCTCATTAGTTAACGTGAAAATTGCGATCAATTCATATAACTGCTATGTCACAAAAATGGCATGCATATTTTTTATCTGCTCTATTGCTGTCATTTGCAGAGATTAATCAGGAAGTAGGCAAACTGATACATGAATCCTAAATACAGGTTTGCAGGTTTATCGTCTGATTTATTGGAGCCTGGTGAAGATGGATTCAACCATACTCGAAGGCAGAATATTCATCTGCATCCAGGTTGAGGCTTGCTATCAGCAGGAACATGCAGCACTCTGTGTCAGTAAGTCGTGATGTTATTGTTTTCTTTACATTGCATGATACCATTTCAAAAGCTAATACTCCACTCGTAGAATGAGTGGAAAAATCCCTGCCATACACCTTTCTACTCCCTGTCAGAGAGACTGTGATTAGAGGGTTAAGCAGGAGGCCCTGGGCCAGTGATGGGTCAGGAGTGAGGGCTATCTCTCTTTCAAAGACCTCCAGAGCCTTTTGATCAACTACATGAAATCTCTCCAGAGCACAAAAAGTAAGCTCCACTCATAATACTATACTTGATTCACTTTGTAAACCTTCAGTATGGCAGTCTGCCTCTGTGATGACATAGCATATTACGCAGGTGTCACATTCTGACCTTAGTTCCTTTGTTATATCTTTATTTTAGTTTGGTCAAGGCGTGAGTTGGGGTGGGCATTTATGTTTTTTTTTCTATGTTTTGTTCTATTGTCCTTTTCTATGTGTTCGGCCTAGTATGGTTCTCAATCAGAGGCAGGTGTCAGTCGTTGTCTCTGATTGGGAGCCATATTTAGGTAGCCTGGTTTTCATTGTGTTTGGTGGGTGATTATTTTCTGTTCTGTGTTTTTGTTTCACCGTACAGGAGTGTTCGTTTGTCGTTTTATTGTTTTTGTTCAGTGCTCATTATTTCGTATTAAAACAATATGGACACTTACCACGCTGCGCATTGGTCCTCCTCTTCTTCCAACCACGACAAGCGTTACAGCAGGGCCATTGGTTGGATTGGATTTACCATAACCACTGCAAAGTTCATGCTCTCTGCTCCATATAAAAGTCTCCCAGACTTCAATAAAAATGAACATGTCCATCCCCAAGTGAGTCTGCTGGGCTATGGAACTCTAGAGCAGCACATCAAAAATCCTTCCACCCTCTTGTTAGCTATCTGCAAACAGTTCCCTGAGGAAAGGATGCAACTATTACGTTTTGTGAACAACTCATTTTCATTTTTGTAATGTAAGATTACAAAACAGTAACTTCTTCATAGCATGTTTGTGCTATGAAGTCTTCACATATGGTCTTCACATTTTTACTAACTTCTGATTTGAACTTAAACATCTTAGAGCTTATTATCTGTGGTACTATTATCTGTGGTACAATTTCTTGATTGCCTATTCACGTTTACCCCTAACCACATGTACATACTGTATTACCTCCATTACCTCAAGTACCTCGTACCCCTGCATATTGATGTTGTACTGGAACTCCTTGTATATAGCCTCGTTATTGTTTTTATTGTTACCATTTCCATTTTTTTATATGAGAAAATATTTGTCTTACTTTTTAACTCTGTACTATTGGGAATGGGCTCGTAAGTAACTAAGCATTTCATTGTATTCATGTGACAAATATAATTTGATTAGATTTTTATGATAAAAAAAGTCTCAAATAAATGCTTGTCATCTTAAATGAATAATTCTTTACTATCAGATAACTGGAGAGGTGTCACGATCGTCTTGACGTGGAAGAGAGGACCAAAACGCAGCGTGTGAAAAATACATTATTTTTAATCCAAAAACACAAACATCCCCCCTGTCACACCCTGACCTAACCAAAATATTACAGAAAATAAAGATAACTAAGGCCAGGGCGTGACAAGAGGTTCCAACAAACTTGATGCACCATAGTGCATCAACGTCTGTCAGGAGCTCTCACGGGGCAGTCCCGTTAGTTCACTTATATACACTACTGGTCAAAAGTTTTAGAACATCTACTCATTCAAGGGTTTTTCTTTATTTTACTATTTTCTACATTGTAGAATAATAGTGAAGACATCAAAACTATGAAATAACACATATGGAATCATGTAGTAACCAGAAAAGTGTTACAAATCAAAATATATTACAGATTTTAGATTCTTCAAAGTAGCCACCCGTTGCCTTGATGACAGCTTTGCACACTCTTGGCATTCTCTCAACCAGCTTCACCTGGAATGCTTTTTCATCAGTCTTGAAAGAGTTTCCAAATATGCTGAGCACTTGTTGGCTGCTTTTTCCTTCACTCTGCGGTCAAACTCATCCCAAACCATCTCAATTTGGTTGAGGTTCGGGGAATTTTGGAGGCCAGGTCATCTGATGCAGCCCTCCATCACTCTCCTTCTTGGTAAAATAGCCCTTAAACAGTCTGGAGGTGAGTTGGGTCATTGTCTTGTTGAAAAACAAATGATAGTGGGACTAAGCCCAAACCAGAAGGGATGGCGTATCGCTGCAGAATGCTGTGGTAGCCATGCTCTAAATAAATCACTGACAGTGTCACTAGCAAAGCATCCCCACACCATAACACCTCCTCGTGTAATGCTTTACGTGGGAAATACACGAGGAGATCATCCATTCACCCACACCGTGTCTCACAAAGACGCGGCGGTTGAAACCAAAAAACTCAAATTTGGACTCCAGACCAGAGGACAAATTTCCACCGGTCTAATGTCCATTGCTCATCTTTCTTGGCCCAAGGAAGTATCTTCCTATTGGTGTCCTTTAGTAGTGGATTCTTTGCAGTAATTCGACCATGAAGGCCTAATTCACACAGTCTCCTCTGAACAGTTGATGTTGAGATGTGTTTGTTGCTTGAACTCTGTGAAGCTGTCATTTCTGAGGCTGGCAACTCTAATGAACTTTTCCTCTGCAGCAGAGGTAACTCTGGGTCTTCCATTCCTGTGGCGGTCCTCATGAGAGCAGATACTGATAGTGAGGATTCATTCAACCAGTCACTTGCATGAACACAGAAAACGGTTATTAGAAAAGCAAATTTCTGAACCCAGAAATGTATAAATAGAAAAGCACCAACATTTTCCACACATTCCATCCTCTTATCACTTGTGTAATAATCATAACATGTTAATGTAAGCATTTAGATTTTAGCTTCTAGAGCAAAATATTCTAAATTTGAGATCACCAACTTCCAAAAAGGGATTCCAACCAAGTTGCAAGCGTCCACTCTGGTTGTGGGGAAATATTTTTAGCAACAGTGGCAATGTAAACTCAGCAAAAAAAAAGAAACGTCCCTTTTTCAGGACCCTGTCTTTCTAAGATTATTCGTAAAAATACAAATAACTCACAGATCTTCATGGTAAAGTGTTTAAACACTGTTTCCCATGCTTGTTCAATGAACCATAAACAACTAATGAACATGCACCTGTGGAACTGTCATTAAGACACTAACAGCTTACAGACGGTAGGCAATTAAGGTCACAGTTATGAAAACTTAGGACACTAAAGAGGCCTTTTAACTAACACTGAAAAACACAAAAAGAAAGATGCCCAGGGTCCTTGCTCATCTGCGTGAACATGCCTTAGGCATGCTGCAAGGAGGCATGAGGACTGCAGATGTGGCCAGGGCAATAAATTGCAACGTCCGTACTGTGAAACGCTAAAGATAGCGCTACAGGGAGACAGGACAGACAGCTGACGTCCTCGAAGTGGCAGACCACATGTAACAACACCTGCACAGGATCGGTACATCCGAACATCACACCTGGGGGACAGGTACAGGATGGCAACAACTGCCCGAGTTTCACCAGGAATGCACAATCCCTCCATCAGTGCTCAGACTGTCTGCAATAGGCGGAGAGAGGCTGGACTGAGGGCTTGTAAAAGTGCTCTTCACTGATGAGTAGTGGTTTTGTCTCACCAGGGGTGATGGTTGGATTCGCGTTTATCGTCGAAGGAATGAGCGTTACACTGAAGCCTGTACTCTGGAGCGGGATCGATTTGGAGTTGGAGGGTCAGTCATGGTCTGGGGCGGTGTGTCACAGCATCATCAGACTGAGCTTGTTGTCATTGCAGGCAAACTCAACGCTGTGCGTTACAGGGAAGACATCCTCCTCCCTCATGTGGTACCCTTCCTGCAGGCTCATCCTGACATGACCCTCCAGCATGACAATGACACCAGCCATACTGCTCGTTCTGTGCATGATTTCCTGCAAGACTTGAATGTCAGTGTTCTGCCATGGCCAGCGAAGAGCACGGATCTCAATCCCAATGAGCACATCTGGGACCTGTTGGATCGGAGGTTGAGAGCTAGGGCCATTCCCCCCAGAAATGTCTGGGAACTTGCAGGTGCCTTGGTGGAAGAGTGGGGTAACATCTCACAGCAAGAACTGGCACATCTGGTGCAGTCCATGAGTAGAAGATGCACTGCAGTACTTAATGTTACTTTTGATTTTGACCCCTCCCCCCTTTGTTCAGGGACACATTATTACATTTGCTATTCACATGTCTGTGGGACTTGTTCAGTTTTTGTCTCAGTTGTACCGGGTACACAGGTGAAATCAATGAACAAAAATGAAAGACAGGGCTACGTTCCAGAACACAAAGAAACAGGGCTACGTTCAAGAACACAAAGAAAAACAACACAAGGTTGACTAAGAAAAACAGTACCTTACAGTAGGGAGGGTTCTGACGACCCAACGGCACCGGAGGGTGGATTGGGCGGGGGAGCAGAGGCGGACGCCTACCTTGGGAGCAAGGTCCATCAGGCTGGTTCGACGAGGTCGTGAACTGTCCCGACGTTCTGCGTCAAGGCTGATGTCCAGTGGGTCTGTTCGGGGGTCGGCCCCGAGGTCGGGGAGCGAGACAATCCGGACAGTTATGCCTGAATCATCTCTGTGTCGAGGATGTCTTGGTCGGGGACCCAGGACCAGTCCTTAGGCCCAGAACCTTCCCAGTCCACTAGGTAGTGGATGAGACCTCTCAGGCGTTTGGAATCAAGATGGCCTGTATGGCGTAGGCAGGTTCCCCTCCGACGTCAAACAGTGGGGGCGCACTGCGGGTAGAGACTGGAGGATGAAGAGGACTGTAGGTGACCGGTTTTAACAGAGACACATGGAAGGACGAGGAGATTTTATACTGACGGGGTAACTGGAGGTGGTACGTGACAGGGTTGATGCAATGGGTTATCTTGAAGGTACCAATGAAGCGAGGACAGAACTTTTGCAGGGGAGGTGGATGTCTCTGGCAGAGAGCCAAACACGCTGTCCGGGGTGAAAGAGTGGCGTAGGTCGGCGGCGTCTGTCCGCAAAGCGATCTGGGTATTAGAGGCTTCCTGCAGATGCCGGTGAGCGGTCTCCCATTCCCGCTTACTACACCGAAACCAGTCGTCAACAGCTGGGACAGTACCAGGCTCCGCCTCCCAGGGAAACATGGGGGGTTGGTAACCAAGGACACACTGAAACGGAGTAAGGCGGAGGGATGAGCGTATTCGGCCCAGGCCATATATTACTACTCCAGTCGTGTGGAGGCAGAACATTGTTGGCGGAGGTATTTTCCTATTTCTTGGTTCAGGCGTTCCGTCTGCCCGTTGGTCTGGGGGTGGTACCCAGAGGAGAGGCTGAGGGCAACCCCCAGTCGGTCACAGAAGGCTCGCCACACCCGGGAGACAAACTGGGGCCCGCAGTCAGACGGTGTCCTCCAGAATCCCATACAGACGGAACACCTGCTGGAACATCCGCCAATTCCATAGCATTAGGTAGATGATGAAGAGGAACCAGACGACACATTTTTGAAAAATGGTCTACTATGACAAGGATGATGGTGTTACTAGAGGATTCAGGAAGGTCTGTGATGAAGTCAACAGCTATGTGGTACCAGGGTCTGTGAGGGATTGGCAAAGTTTGAAGCTTCCCGGAAAGGAGATGACAAGGGCTTTTGGTTTGGGCACAGACTGGACAGGAGAGTACGTAATCCCTTACGTCGGATGCCAGTGAGGACCACCAGAACTTCCTGGCTAGAAGTTCGGTGGTTCGTGTAATGCCCGGATGTCCTGGCCCCAAGGACGTGTGACACCATTGCATCAGTTGGGGTCTAACAGCTACTGGTACGTAACTCTTCCCAGCTGGTGTCTCAGGAGGAGCCGGGTCTGAGGTTAGGGCTTTTTGTATGTTGTTTAACTTCTAGTTCCTCCCAAACCCGGATCCGGGAGCACCCCCACCAGTAAAAAAGCTGACTAGCATAGCCTAGCATAGCGTCACAAGTAAATACTAGCATCTAAATATCATTAAATCACAAGTCCAAGACACCAGATGAAAGATACACATCTTGTGAATCCAGACATCATTTCTGATTTTTAAAATGTTTTACAGGGAAGACACAATATGTAAATCTATTAGCTAACCACGTTAGCAAAAGACACCATTTTTTTACTCCACCAGTTTTTTACTCCATCAGTAGCTATCACAAATTCGACCAAATAAAGATATAAATAGCCACTAACCAAGAAACAAATTCATCAGATGACAGTCTGATAACATATTTATTGTATAGCATATGTTTTGTTAGAAAACTGTGCATATTTCAGGTATAAATCATAGTTTACCATTGCAGCCACCATCACAACTCGACTAGAATAACTACAGAGAGCAACGTGTATTACCTAATTACTCATCATAAAACATTTCTTAAAAATACACAGCGTACAGCAATTGAAAGACACAGATCTTGTGAATCCAGACAATATTTCAGATTTTCTAAGTGTTTTACAGCGAAAACACAATATAGCGTTATATTAGCTTAGCACAGTAGCAAACCACACAACAGCATTGATTCCAGCCAAACATAGCGATAACGTATTCACCACCAAAATATATTAATTTTTTCACTAACCTTCTCAGAATTCTTCAGATGACAGTCCTGTAACATCATATTACACAATGCATATAGAGTTTGTTCGAAAATGTGCATATTTAGCGGCACAAATCGTGGTTATACAATGAGAAAAGTTGCCAAGCTGCCCAGAAAATGTCGGGCGCCATCTTGGAGAGTCACCTATTCTAATCAATAAATAATCATAAACTTGACAAAAAAATACAGGGTGGACAGCAAATGAAAGACAAATTAGTTCTTAATGCAATCGCTTTGTAACATTTTTAAAATTAACGTTATTGCGCAATACATCGTGCGCTAAAGCAAGGCTACACTGAAATTAATGGCGGCTTATGCATTTAACATTTTTCAACAGAACAACGATTTATCAGCATAAATAGTTCTTACTTTTTGATGACCTCCCATCAGAATCTTGGGAAAGGTGTCCTTTGTCCAGAACAATCGTCTTTTGGTTGAAAGCTGTCCTCTTGTCCTGTCGAAATAGCCGCTAACGTTCGGCATGTGCCGGAAAGGTGTCCAACTCTTGAAAGCGCGTCACAAAGAAATGCCAGAAAATCGCAATAAACTGATATAAATTGCTATAAGTCGGTTTAAATTAACTACCTTATGATGTCTTTAACAACTATAACGAATAAAAACATGACCGGAGATATAGAACTGGCAAAACGAAAGCTTGGCAGGAGGCCACTCTGATGTCCCTACTGCGCCAGGCGCAACGTTGAAAAGGACGGTACTTCCGCTCCACGGTCTTATATAAGGTCCCAGATTGCGCAATCCACTCCATTCAAATTCTCCCCGCTTACTGACATCTAGAGGAAGACGTATGCAGTGCATGTAGCCCGATGGCTTACATGGGGACTTATAAACTGACCTCAGAACAGGGACCTCGATTTCTGAAATCTCACTCCCTGACAGGAAAAGTGCTGCAGAATGAGTTCTGTTTCACTCAGAGAAATAATTCAAACGGTTTTAGAAACTAGAGAGTGTTTTCTATCCAATAGTAATAATAATATGCATATTGTACGAGCAAGAATTGAGTACGAGGCAGTTTAATTTGGGAACACATTTTTCCAAAGTCGAAATAGCACCCCCCATAGGCTCAAGAGGTTAAAATATATATATTTGAATATGAAACTATTTGTGAGAAGATGTAATGTCATGTTGGCTTTCTAAACAAGATACTTGTTTAGTTATAGTTTTAACTAATCAGTGGCCACACCTCCGTGAGCCCAGAAATTGCATCAGGCATCATAGAACCGCCACTTTTTCCACAGAGTATGAAACCCACTTCCTACAAAATGTACATTAAGTCCGAGAAGGCCGGGACAGAGTCCCCAGGTTGGAATTCTATAGGCCATGGAGACCATACAGCTGTAGTTTTGGCTACATGGCTAGAAATGGTTAAACTCAGATTATCAATTCCCTACAGAAGGAGCAAATTCTAGACGACACGAATTACTAGTATGCAGCTAGAAATTACGTAAACCTAGAACGAGAACACCGACAACCGCCTAAGCATCTATTCTATGGGAACATTTCCCAATGGTACTCTGAAGTAGCCATTCTAACCGCCTACAACCACGAAAGACATTGTGACTTCTGGAAAAGTTAACCAGAGACTCTGATGAACTCTACAGGACGATCGAGTGTTTTCAATGGAGAGACAACAATGACATACAAGCGTAAATATGTACATTGCAATTTATTTCAGAATGAGCGGCCGTTCATGTGCAAAGTATTAGCATGTCCATGAGTACAATTATCCACTGTGTGTACTGAATCCATTATGTCTTTCCCGCTCTCTCAGTCCCCACCCGTTTCCTTTGTCTATCAAGCCATCATATCGGCTTCTTCCGCTAAGGACTTTTTCTTTGTATCATGTCATAACCCAAAAATCTTCTGTTTGTTATGTAATTCTGTGTGATTATTTAGTTAGTTAGTAAATAAATAATTAAGCTAATTTGTATATCGCCGATTCAGGATTTAGGCAACGTTTTGTGCAGATATCCAAGGGTTTGCGACATTCAGTAATGAGAACTGATGAGGTAATAATAACAATTCATTAATAAGCGACTGTTTGATAAGATATGAAAATATCTGAAGAGTTATATTCGGGAAATTGACACTAAACAACATTTTTCCGTGGTGCCCCGACGTCCTAGTTAAAGTTACATGATTAGTTTAATCACATAATAATAATTACATATAGAGAATTGATTTGATAAAATAACAGTCTTCACATTTAATGATAGTCCAGACATGAGTGTAAAAAAAAAAACGTTTTAAATGTAACCTTTATTTAACTAGGCAAGTCAGTCAAGAACAAATTCTTATTTACAATGACAGCCTACTGGAGAACAGTGGGTTAATTGCCTTGTTCAGAACGACAAATGTTTACCTTGTCAGCGCGGCGATTCGATCCAGCAACCTTTCGGTTACTGGCCCAACGCTCTAACCACTAGGCTACCTGCCTCCCCAGGGGGTTAACTGTTCAACAGTCTTACGACCTGGGAGGTAGAGACTTTATCTGAGCCTGTTGGTCCGAGTCCTGATACTCCAATACTTCTTGCCAGATGGTAGCGGAGAGAACAGTCTGTGGCTGGAGACTTTGCCGATTTTCCGTGCCTTACTTAAAACACTGCCTGGTATAGATATCCTGGATGATTGGGTCATCCGCACCACTGTCTGTAGAGTGTATTGTCTATGGCGGTGCAGTTGTCATACCAGGCTATTCAATGGCTTTTTAGTTAACTTCTTCTTAATAGGGGGCGCTATTTTCACTTTGGGGAAAAATCGTGCCCAAATTAAACGGCCTCGTACTCTGTTCTAGATCATACAATATGCATATTATTATCACTATTGGATAGAAAACACTAAATTTCTAAAACTGTTTGAATTATATCTGTGAGTAAAACAGAACTCATTTGGCAGCAAACTTCCAAACAGGAAGTGAAAATTCTGAAAATGGGGCTCTGTGTCAGGGCCTGCCTATTCAACTGGCTTATATTTATGGATCTGTATGCACTTCATACGCCTTCCACTAGATGTCAACAGGCAGTAGAATGTTGAATGGGGTGTCTAGCTTGATGTGAGACCGAATGAGAGCTTTTGGAGTGACAGGTCCGCCTTATTGGCAGTATTCAACTGCGCACCAGGGAACCCCACATTGTCTTCTGAAATGCGTTAGGTATACACGATGAAATGCTCCGGCTCGGACTTTATTGGATACATATGAGAAAAACATCATAAAGATGGATTTTCAACCGAGTTTAACCAGTTTATTCGACGTTTATTGTGCATTTTGGAATTTTTTGTTCCATGCGTCCAGAGTTCTTGGACATGTCTAGCCACATGGCTAGCCAAAGTTGCTAATTCGACAGAAGAAATGGACATTCTAAAACAAAACAACAATTTATTCTGGAACTAGGACTCCTTGCACTACATTCTGATGGAAGATCAACAAAGGTAAGAGAATATTTATGATGTTATTTTGTATTTTTGTGGTTTATGTTGGCTCCAACAAGGCGGATAAAATTAGATAAAATCCTTCTTTATATCCAAAAAAGTCAGTTTAGTTGGAGCCATCGATTTGAGTAATCCACTCGTTCAACATGCAGAGAAAGGAATCCGAAAATCTACCCCTAAACTTTGTTTCAACATGTCAAAATACATTTCTATCTACTCTTAAGATACCCTAAAATGTAATGTCTATCACAGTTGAAGTGTACCTATGATAAAAAATTACAGACCTCTACATGCTTTGTAAGTAGGAAAACCTGCAAAATCGGCAGTGTATCAAATACTTGTTCTCTCCACTGTACATTGTTTAAAAGACACAGGTCACAAAAATGAAATGAAGCAATATACCCCATTACATCTTACTAGTAATACATTTCTTGTTTTAGAAAAGCAGAAAGCATGCTCAACAAAAAACAGTGGCTGGTGGAACAAAAAGTTAATTTCCCACCCTGGTACTGTAGCTCTGAGCATTCTTTATTACTGTCTGACGTGTCCCACTGTTGGTTAGGGGTGAAAATTAAATTGGCTATTACTCAGTTTCCATAGCCAACACAAACTGGGTCTAGTTGGCTGTGACCTGGAGGAAGGGCCTCTTAAATACCAGACCAGGAAGTGGCAGAGGCCAACGCATTGACTTTTGACCACTTAGAGAGCAAATCCCACCAACCAGAACCACTGGTGCTGGGGGACAACATGAATCTCATCACTGACATCCAGGTCCAGGTGCTCCCAGGCCTGAGACGGCCCGTCCAGGAGGTGCAGAAGCTGTGGAAATCACAATGCAAAGATCCACAAAGTGTTTAATTTCAGCAGCAGAACTTCTCTTTGACTCTAGAGAATGCTGACAGTTCCTTGGGTAGTGTCTTAACAGATTCAGCTTGCTAATAGTGATGAGATTGGGTGCCACTCAAACAAGGAAATACTTTGACTTAATAACTTGAGTTGGGAGAGCTGGCCAAAACAAGCTATTTGATTTTGAATTTTAGGTATCTTTTATTTATTTATTTGTTAAAATATTGAATTTGCATTTACTACTATAGCCAATAGAAATGCATTGGATATAGCTGTGGATTGCTGTGGAAAAATTAGCCCATGCAAAAAAGTGTATACATAGTATCTCTAGCTTTAACTGACAGATTTGTATGGGTATTCTTTTATTATGTTATTTAGGTTGACGCACCGGTGCGTCAATAGACTCTAGGGGGTTAAACATCTCTCATATCCCGCTCATGTGACAGTCATGTACAGTAGATTCGGAAAGTATTCAGGCACATTGACTATTTTCACATTTTGTTAAGATACAGCCTTATTCTAAAATGTATTAAATCATTTCCCCCCCTCAATCTACACACAATACCCTATAATTACAAAGCAAAAATTGGTTAAGACATTTCTTCAAATGTTTTACAAATAAAAACAGAAATACGTTATTTACATAAGTAGTGTCCGTAGAGCTCAGACACAGGATTGAAACAAGATTCAAGAAACAAGATTCTCTGGTCTGAGATTGAACTCTTTGAACCGGTTCTAACATCTCTGGAGAGACCTGAAAATAGCTGTGCAGCGACACTCCCAATCCAACCTGACATAGCTTGACAGGATCTGCAGAGAAGAATGGGAGAAACTCCCCTAATACAGGTGTGCCAAGCTTGTGGCGTCATACCCAAGAAGACTCGATGCTGCAATAGCTGCAAAAGGTGCTTCAACAAAGTACAGAGTAAAGGGTCTGAATACTTATGTAAATGTGATATCAGTTTTTTTTTCTACGTTTACAAACATTTCTAAAAACCAGTTTTTGCTTTGTCATTATGGGTTATTGTGTGTAGATTGATGAGAGAAAAAAAACCTTTCATCAATTTTAGAATAAGGCTGTAACGTAACAAAATGTGGAAAAGGCCAAGGGGTCTGAATACTTTCCGAAGGCACTGAATGTGTGCGTTAATAGCAGCCACCCTAACCGGTAGACCACACCAGGTCACTTGAGCTTATTTTTAGGATATCTGACAATCCTTAGAATTGTATTTAACCTTCATTTTATGAGTTATACAGAGACCAAGGTCTCTTTTACAGATGAGCCCTGAATTACAGAAAATACATACATCAAAATATAAATACAAAATGCAAGCAGAAATAAAACACGGTCATAAAATACAAACACAACCAATAATACGGTCCTCAATCATCTTTCTGAATTGCCCTAGAGGCACCAAAACATAAAATGTAAGAACATTTTGAAGATTGATCCAGAAATAAGGTGCAAGAAAACTAAAACCTGATTTACCTTACTCAGTAGAGGCCAATGGAATTTCCTGAGTTTTCCATCCCTGAGACCGGGTGTGGTAACCCGTATGTCTAAAGTTTAGTAATGATGTTAGGTACAGTGGGAGTTTTTGTATAAGTGCTTTATAAATGAAAACAAAGCAATGTATCAACCTACATGACATCAAAGAGGGCCAATCAACTTCCTGGTAGGTAATGCAGGTAGTTTAACTGTTAAGAGCGTTGGGCCTGTAACCTAAAGGGTGCTGGTTTGAATCACTGATTCGGCAAGGTGAAGAAAATCTGCTGTTCCGCCCTTGATTGAGGCAGTTAATCCCGAAAAACTGCTCCCCTGGCGCCGATAACATCGATTAAGGCTGACTCAGAGGCGCTGGGTTAAATGTGGAAAACACATTTTGGTCGAATGCATTAAGTTGTGCAACTGACTAGGTGTCCCTCTTTCACTAAAACTGTTGCTCATAATAAAGTGTAGTGCGATATGATAAACTGCATCTAATGGTTTTAATAAAGTGGGAGCTGCGTTCCTAAAGATGATATTGCCATAGATTAGGACTGATAGTTGACGTTGACTGAATAATCTGCGTCCTACTATTTAGTGAGAGGCATGACCTATTTCTATAGAAGAAGCCCATTTGAACTCTCAGCTTAACTAACTCATCAATACGTTTTTTTAAAAAGACTGCTTTTCATCGATCCAGATGCCCAGATATTTGTAAGCAGTGACATGATCAATATGGACACCATCCAAAGTACATATGCTTAAATCAGTTCTTTTTATGCGCTCTAGAGAACAACAAATACTTAGTTGTACCTGCACTCAATACTGATTTCAGATCAAAAAAGTGCTTCTGTAATACAATGAAGGCAGACTGTAGTTCGTAAAGCATGGTCAACCATGGGGGCAATAGCATACACCGTCAGTAGATACACATTGAGTTCTATATGTCAAGTAATCTTTAAACCAGTTACTTGCAGCCTGGTCGAGGCCAACAGAGGTAAGCCTCTAAATTAGCAGTGAGTATTCAACCGTTTCGAAGTCCTTTGACAGGTCAATGAAGAGGGCAGAACAACGTTACCTTTTATCCATACAGTTAACGACATCATTTATAACTAGGGAAGCAGCGGAGATCGTGCTATGACCAGTTTTAAAACTCGACTGATGTACATTTTGAATACATTTCAAAGATAAGAAAGATTTTTGCTGAAAATTAATCAAGGATTCTAATATTTTTGCTGGGCATGAAAGTTTAGAAATAGAGCGATAATTATTTAGGTCACAAGGGTCACCACCTTTGTGAAGGGGGGAGTACATTGGCCGCCTTTCAAACCTTGGGGATAGTACCAGTGACAATCGTATTTTCAAAATATTGTTAATTATGCCACAAACAGTGGTGGCAGAGATTTGCAGCTAAATGGATTAAGAACAGTGGATTTAGAACATTTAGAACAAGGCATTTACAACATCACAGGTAGTAAATTGGTGAAATGAAAACAAAAGATTCACTAGAAGTTGACGGGTTAACCATCGCGTCACCTAGAAGCTGGCAGAGAGAACAGTTGATTGACTGACCAGGGTCAATTAAACCACTGTTTCTCTCAAATAAAAAGATTGTAGGGATTAAATTATGATTAAAGCTTCACTTATCCAAGTCTTCTCAGTTATGATGCCAGAGTCAGACAACTTGCAGGGAAGAAGAGGAATTTGTACGCTTCAGTGCATTTACTGTTGTGTTTATCAGTTGTCTGAAAGATTGCCAGTCCACAACAAAGTCAGTTTTCCTTGCTTTGGCCAAGGCCTGATTTCTCTTCTGAATGAGCTCGGATAGCACAGAAGGAATAAATATCGAGGATACATTTTCTAGAGCCGTCTCAAGGTCAGGAATACAGGAGAGTGGCTAAATCAGAGTAGAATATGTCAAGTCATGTACTTCAAATGAACATATGATAAAATCTGACCGTAAAATAGCTGTGCTCATTTCCACGCAAAGCTTGGCATTTATCAATTTGAACATGATCGAAACGTGTGCTCAAATCAGTCTGTTCTGATCTGGGTGTATTCCGTTTTACTGATGACCAAGCACTGCTATCAGAAGTTTCTTTGAATTATGACAAATAACATTTGATTGTCAAAGTATATATTAATAAAACATGATTATTTTGTTTATCATATGGTCTAGTGTGTGTGTGTGTTGCCTAGTAAGATAATTGGTAAGAAAATAGCTTTTCAGTCTTAATAATTGTTCTGGATGTAAGAAGCATTTCTTTTGTAATACTGGTATTAATTCATACTTTGCCAACTCATGAAATAGGACTTCTCAATTTCATATGTCATGTTTCACAAGCAAAAAATCTAACTCTCCAGAAGAATTTGCTTGGTGGAGATTGTGATCCTGTTGAGTGGCCCTCTCCTGTACAAATTGACATTGATAATTCATTAATCGGATGAATTATGTGGCGGCTCGTTGATCAGTAGCAGATGGGTCCTGACGTCTGCCCACTTATGAACCTGGTTGGTTAACGTGAGTGATCCGATGTATATGGGGACATTGTCAATGGAGAGTCACATTAGGGTTGGGTTCAAATCTATTTACAATTCCAGTCAATTAAGATAGTAACCCAAATTCCAATTCCAAATTCTCCTCATTGAAAAACATTGAAGATAATTGGAATTCTCTATTTCAAAACTTTGAAAGTGACAGTGGGTGTCCATTAGAGGTTGACCGATTAATCGGAATGGCCGATTAATTAGGGCCGATTTCAAAAAAAAAAATTTTACACCTTTACACTAGGCAAGTCAGTTAAGAACACATTCTTATTTTCAATGACGGCCTAGGAACGGTGGGTTAACTGCCTTGTTCAGGGGCAGAACGACAGATTTGTACCTTGTCAGCTCAGGGATTCAATCTTGCAACCTTACGGTTAACTAGTCCAACGCTCTAACCACCTGCCTCACGAGGAGCCCGCCTGTTACGCGAATGCAGTAAGAAGCCAAGGTAAGTTGCTAGCTAGCATTAAACTTATCTTATAAAAAACAATCAATCAATCATAATCACTAGTTATAACTACACAGGGTTGATGATATTACTAGTTTATCTAGCGTGTCCTGCGTTGCATATAATCGATGCAGTGCGCATTCGCGAAAAAGGACTGTCGTTGCTCCAACGTGTACCTAACCATAAACATCAATGCCTTTCTTAAAATCAATACACAGAAGTATATATTTTTAAACCTGCATATTTATCTAAAAGAAATCCAGGTTAGCAGGCAATATTAACCAGGTGATATTGTGTAATTTCTCTTGCGTTCATTGCACGCAGAGTCAGGGTATATGCAACAGTTTGGGCCGCTTGGCTCATTGCGAACTAATTTGCCATAATTTTACGTAATTATGACATAACATTGAAGGTTGTGCAATGTAACAGGAATATTTAGACTGATGGATGCCACCCGTTAGATAAAATACGGAACGGTTCCGTATTTCACTGAAATAATAAATGTTTTGTTTTCGAGATGATTCGTTTCCAGATTCTACCATATTAATGACCTAAGGCTCGTATTTCTGTGTGTTATTATGTTATAATTAAGTCTATGATTTGATAGAGCAGTCTGACTGAGTGATGGTGGGCACCAGCAGGCTCGTAAGCATTCAATCAAACAGCACTTTCGTGCGTTTTGCCAGCAGCTCTGCTGTTTATGAATTCAAGCCTATCAACTCCTGAGATTAGGCTGATGTAACCGATGTGAAATGACTAGCTAGTTAGCGGGGTGCGCGCTAATAGTGTTTCAAACGTCACTCGCTCTGAGACTTGGAGTAGTTGTTCCCCTTGCTCTGCATGGGTAACGCTGCTTCGAGAGTGGCTGTTGTCGATGTGTTCCTGGTTCGAGGCAAAGTAGCGGCGAGGAGAGGGATGGAAGCTATACTGTTACACTGGCAATACTAAAGTGCCTATAAGAACATCCAATAGTCAAAGGTATATGAAATACAAATGGTATAGATAGAAATAGTCCTATAACTCCTATAATAACTACAACCTAAAACTTCTTACCTGGGAATATTGAAGACTCATGTTAAAAGGAACCACCAGCTTTCATATGTTCATATGTTCATGTTCTGAGCAAGGAACTTAAACGTTAGCTTTCTTACATGGCACATATTGCACTTTTACTTTCTTCTCCAACACTGTTTTTGCATTATTTAAACCAAATTGAACATGTTTCATTATTTATTTGAGGCTAAATTGATTTTATTGATGTATTATATTAAGTTAAAATAAGTGCTCATTAAGTATTGTTGTAATTGTCATTATTACAAATAAATAAAAAAAATCGGCCGATTTTATCGGTATCGGCTTTTTTTGGTCCTCCAATAATCGGTATTGGTATCGGCATTGAAAAATCATAATCGGTTGACCTCTAGTGTCCATCCATCAACGTCCAATAAAAAGCACAACATTAAAGGGATTTTGGCAGTGAGGCCTTTTATCTACTTCCTCAGAGTCAGATTCACTTGTGGATACCATTTTTATGTCTCTGTGTCCAGTAGGAAGGAAGTTAGAAATAGTGGGAAGTTAACGCTTGGGTTAAAAGTATTATTCGGTCTTGTCCCTGTAGAAGAACCCTTTGTGGTTCTTCACCCACAAATAACCCTTTTAGAGCTTTTGAGTTTTCTACATGTTCTCTTTCAAAACCTATGCAGCCATTGTACATTTCAGTTTATGGAAACACACAATAAGGCAGAAATCCAAACCATCACTTATAAACCTTCATTGCAGTATTTCTACAATAGCTATTATTTGCATAAATCACATAATTCCTTTGTGACATTTTATATGAGCCCAATGTCTAATGCATTATAAACATACTCATGTATTATAATGTAGTCTCTCTCACACTCACCCCACCCCCTAGGAAAATAATGTGCAGTCAGAGTGCAGTATAACTGCAGTACACTGTAGTTATTCTGCAATTACTGTGTCCAAATTACTACAGTGGACTGCAGTTCCAAAACTGCAATCTTTTTCAAAACTGTGATGCGACTGCTGCGCCACTCGGGAGGCCCCCATGTAGAGTTTTTTTTGATATGAGGAATTTACCAAAAGCTCCCTGATCTGATGTTGGGATTGTTAAAGGGGGGCTTAAAAGAACAATGTATACTCTAACTCCTATTCCCATAGTGGACATCTGCTGGTACAGACAGTGGATTGAGGACATCATGAAAAAAAAACAGTGATTAATAATGTGATTGTCACAGGTGTGAGAAATTACAATAATTATTGCATGCTTTTGCACATGTGCTCCTAATTGTGTCCAGGAATGATTCATTGAGCAATGTGATTGGCTCCCAATGTTAATAACGCCAAGATGGCGTAGCAGTCAGTCGTCTTTGTCTTTGTCCTGTCCCTTGTATATATCTTTTTACATCTTTTTCGCATATCTTTTAAAAATATTTTCCTAAAAAGCAACTTCTAAATACTCTCCTGCAACCTGCCTCACCCAATGTGGCGTGGATCTGCTTTTTTTTACTAAAGTATTTCTATTTACTTCGGATCTGGAATCCTTCAACTGAAGCTAGCCAGCTAACTACCTACCAGCTATCAGTTAGCAAACCATTGCTAGCGGTCATCAGCTAACCTTTAGCTCGGAAAGCTCTCGCCAGTTCGAACAACGTGACTCAAACCAGAGCATAACGGACCTATTGCTCTCCATATCCCCGGATTCCTACCGCAAACTCTGAACATTTTCATCTGGATCTTTGTAACTAATTAACCGCAATCCCGGGTGACCACTCCTGGCTAGCGTTTCCATCCCGGAGCAAGCACCAATTATCTTGAAGCTAGCCTGGCCAGGGCTCCTGTGCTACCACCGAAGCCCACTCCTGGGCTACAATATCCGGACCCCTTCTACTGCCGGTACGGGGCACGGAACCCCACCGATCCTCTACGACTGGAATACCGACATAATCTGCCCGAGCACTCTAACAGGCCCCTCAGGCGCGACGCCCGCTGAAGGCCCATTCTGCTAACCTGCTAGCTACCTAGAGCTACCTGGAACCCTACTAATTCCACGACTGGTCTATCGACGTCACCGCACAAAGAGGCAAAAACAGACTTACCCCCATCGCGACGTCCCCCAAAGGCTAACTTGCTAGCCCCGGTCTGCTAACTGCTAGCTTGCCTGCCCCGGTCTGCTAACTGCCAGCTTGCCTGCACCGGTTTGCTAACTGCTAGCTTGCCTTCCACGGTCTGCTAAATGCTAGCCCCTGTTAACTGCTTGCTTGCTAAACCGGTCTGCTAACTGCTAGCTTGCCAGCCCCGGTCTGCTAACTGCTAGCTTGTTTAGCCCCGGCCTACTAACTGTTAGCTTGTATGCGATGACATCACCTGGTTTAAACGTCTCTAGAGACTATATCTCTCTCATCATTACTCAATGCCTAGGTTTACCTCCAATGTACTCACATCCTACCTTATCTTTGTCTGTACACTATGCCTTGAAACTATGCTTTCGAGCCCAGATACCTGCTCCTTTTACTCTCTGTTCCCGAACGTGCTAGACGGCCAGTTCGTATAGCATTTAGCCGTACCCTTATCCTACTTCTCCTCTGCTCCTCTGGTGATGTAGAGGTTAATCCAGGTCCTGCAGTGCCTAGCCCCACTCCCCAGGTGGTCTCATGTGTTGACTTCTGTAACCGTAAAAGCCTTTCGTGCATGTTAACATTAGAATCCTACTCCCTAAGTTTTTTGTTTTACTCGCTGCTTTAGCACACTCTGCCAACCCGGGTGTCTTAGCCGTGTCTGAATCCTGGCTTAGGAAAATCACCAAAAACCCTGAAATCTCCATTGCAAACTATAAAATTTTCCGCCAAGATAGAACTGCCAAAGGGGGCGGTGTTGCAATCTACTGCAAAGATAGCCTGCAGAGTTCTGTATTACTATCCAAGTCTGTACCCAAACAATTCGAGCTTCTACTTCTAAAAATTCACCTTTCCAGAAACAAGTCTCTCACTGTTGCCACTTGCTATAGACCTCCCTCTGCCCCCAGCTGTGCCCTCGATACCATATGTGAATTGATTGCCCCCCATCTATCTTCTGAGCTCGTGCTACTAGGTGACCTAAACTGGGACATGCTTAACACCCCGGACATCCTACAATCTAAGCTTGATGCCCTCAATCTCACACAAATTATCAAGGGGTCGGCAGGGATGTTCTTGTCCCATCGTGCACTAGCGACTCCTGTGGCAGGTTGGGCGCAATGCACGCTGAAACGGTTGCCAGATGTACGGTGTTTCCTTCGACACATTGGTGTGGCTGGCTTCCGGGTTAAGTGGGCATTGTGTCAAGAAGCAGTATGGCTTGGCTGGGTTGTGTTTCGGAGGACGCACCGCTCTCGACCTTCGCCTCTCCCGAGTCAGTACGGGAGTTGCAGCGATGGGACAAGACTGTAACTACCAATTGGATACTACTGAAAAAAAGAAAAGAACGACTTGCATCCACTTACGTGAATTTACAAAATGCTATATACCTTACACAACTCTGACAGAAAAACGATCACTATTTGGTTTTACACAATGTTTTTATCTGAATATAAATATTTTAAATCCTACATTTAAATTGGTTTTTAAAGTCTTCTTTTGGCCAAACGTTAGTTTTTGCAGTGAGTTTTTTTTATTAATGAAAAAGACTACGAATATTATGTTTCAAAGGCAACTGTAACTAACAGTAGCATGGACTTCTAATACACATTTTGATTTAACTGTTTCCTGTCCTACAGTGCCTTCAGAAAGTATTCATACCCCTTGACTTATTCCATATTTTGTTGTTAAAGCCTGAATTCAAAATGGATGAACAAAATAAATTCTCTCACCCATCTACACTCAATAATGACAAAGTGGGAACATGTTTTTATACATTTTTCTAAATGTATTGAAAATGAAATACATATATCTCATTTACATAAGTATTCACATTACAGAGTCAATATATCAGAATAACCTTTCTGGCTAACTCCATGTGCACACCAGGTTTCTACAATATTTGCACATTATTATTTTTTAATTCTTCAAGTTTTGTCAAGATGGCTGTTAATCATTGCTGAAAGCCATTTTCATGCCTTGTCATAGATTTACAAGCCGATCTAAGTCATTCAGGTATATTCAATGTTGTCTTGGTAAGCAACTCCAAAATAAAAAATATTTATACACTGCTCAAAAAAATAAAGGGAACACTTAAACAACACAATGTAACTCCAAGTCAATCACACTTCTGTGAAATCAAACTGTCCACTTAGGAAGCAACACTGATTGACAATAAATTTCACATGCTGTTGTGCAAATGGAATAGACAAAAGGTGGAAATTATAGGCAATTAGCAAGACACCCCCAAAAAAGGAGTGGTTCTGCAGGTGGTGACCACAGACCACTT